>NW_025878889.1:0-1451 GCF_002878395.1 Capsicum annuum
GGCCAAGCACGTGGAGATTCTTTTTAATGATGGGTGGCGATTAGATTGGATCCCAGGACTTCTGTGTGCTCTGATACCATGTTAACGTGTGTGACCATTTCATCTAAAAGCTTAAGCTATTAGAGTGAGCACACTTTTTATTATTTAATTATATTCTCAACAGTGGCCTTCATATAAAGAGAAACTATTTTTGGCGATAAACATAAATTGGTCTCATTTTTACTTTCCTCTACCTCCAAGCAGTATTAATTGTGGTGAGGAAGTCAAACCTAATTATCATGCTATGTCTCATTTGCAAATATGATCAAGTTGGTTTCTGTTTTTAATGTCCATTTGTGTCTTGGCTTCTCTTTATATGAGAAAATAGGGAGTGTCCTAGATGGCTAGTGCCACCCTTTACGAGGAACAATGAAGTTATTAGAATTTCATGTGAAGTAGACCTCTGATAAACTGTTGGGCACCTTTTTCCATCCAGATTCAAAATAATTCTTACTCTCTGGATGCTGAAGCTTTTCTTTTTCAAAATATGTTTGAATGCTTTTGTGACTTTCCTGTGCTTTTGAAAAATCATAAGATGCACAAGTAGTTAATAAAACTTTCTTAATCCGTAAAGAAATCATTTCCTACTTGTGCATCATATGAATTGTACTTGCTTACTCCAATGAAGCTCTTCTTACATTGGTTTTACGTCCTATGAAGTCAAGTTAGGTATTTCTTAATTCTAGAGATATTCGAAATGGAAACTAATGTTGCACTTTACTCGTGCATTGCAGAGCATCTCAGTCTTCTGTGCCGAATTCTGGTGAAGCTAATAGTTCAATTCCGCTGCATCCTCAACTGCTTAATGTGGCCCCCATCAGCTTGTATCCATGTACTGGCCCTCCGCTACCATACAGTTATCATGCTTCATCGTCATCAGATATCAATGCCGGTTCAATCTCAGTTGAAGCTAGTACAACTTCATCGTCCAAGCATATCAACTCTCAGCAGCATGCTGGGGGGGTCAACCTGCAATGGTTTTTTTCTCTGCTTGTCCAGCCAGAGAGGAGTGGGACAATCTAATAAATCATGCTAATGGCGGGGTTGCCCTTACTGTATCGGTTTTGTTGGGAAAGGTTAGGCCACTCGTTGGTGCAGTTGATATAGCTGAATCTGAAGATGCTTATGTATTCCGTGTTTCACTTCCCGGTGTTGCAAGGGATGAAAGTAAGTTGTACATATGGGTAAGATGTTCTTCAGTTGAAAATCACCATATCTTCTTATAACTCTTACTGTCTTACATCAGATTTTTTTTTTTTTATATTTAATACATCAAGTTGAAAATCACAATATCTGTTACGACCATATGTTCTGTATATGAATGTAACTTGTTGATGCATTGCAGAAATACCATGCTGATAAATATGCTGCATTCTCCACCTTACTCAGATAAAATCTGTCTTTTACTTTTT
>NW_025878890.1:0-3768 GCF_002878395.1 Capsicum annuum
TGTAGAGCGATAAATACATACAAGAACGCATTATCATCTGTCTTCTTTATTCTTATATGTGAATCCGGATAGGTAGTATTTAGAACATATAAGTATGATGACAGTTTCCCATAAGATACTGATGGCTTACCCCTCAATTCTTCTAACGCTCTTTCTTTTGCCCTCCAACATAAAGTGTATGTCAAATCCATACCAAAATCTTCCTTCATGTCATTTTTTATTTCCGTCGCACTGTATTTTCTTTTGTGGTTTTTGAATTTCTGTTTAACCATACCAGCTATCAACATACTAGTTGCATGCATCTTTGGATAGATATTGTCCTTCACCGGGCATGTATGTTGAGGTCTGAATTCTCTTATTCTAAACATTTTTGTTTCTCCTATTCCTGATGCACGCATTAAAAACTCACAGTTTCTTGATTTGCAAAATAATGTATACCTGCACCAACATAATTTATTACATTAAAAATACATATCCAAACTAATATTAAACAAGATCTAAGAGATATAGAATGTACGTATGTTTTCTTACTTGACCTTTTACTGCGCGTTTGAAACTTCTCCCTAATTGAATAGTCCTTCATTACTGACTTTAAAATTCTTTTTCTCAAGTAAACCTGGTCTTCCTCAATATGCTTATGATGTGGGTCTGAGATAATCACCTCAACAGGATTCATCTAAAAAACATCTAAAGCTTTTGTATTTTCACAAACCGTCAAAGCTCCTTTATTTGTTGTATTTATCACTGTTTTCAAGTTGTTACAGTTGATTCCTCTTTCAGCAACACATATAGATGAACTTACCAAGATGCTCCCTACAACTTTATCCAAAATGCTTACATATAAAGCAAGACAATTCATGTCTTGTATCAACTTTTTCTGCAATATAAACACTTTTAAACCCATATCGTTATGTATTTCTATCTGCCCTGCATTATGAGTGATTTGATATTCCACTAGAATACGTTTGATGGTTAAATCCACACTTAAGTGAGATGCCAAAACATCGTGAAGCTCAACAAATGTGGCTGATGTGCTCAACAGTATAGCATCAGTGACATATTCTTCGAAGTTCTTTTCATACGTCCATCGACTAGAGTGCTTCACAAGGACTGGTATGCTTCCCATTTCTAAAATACCAAACATACAAACTATTTGATCAAATGGAAGTAAAACAGGCACCAAACATATTATCACATATACACTTATACTCTCAGATTCCCACAAGCAAAACAAAAATACATATGCAGTGTTTACATATATCGCATATAAAATGCATATGCAGTGTTAAAACTAAGCATATCAAAAAATACATCTGGAGCATACCTAATTTGTAATTTGATATGTTACATACCAATTTGTCAAATATCCCTTCTTATAACACGCACTTTTCAGATTTACGTGCAAACAAAGATACACAACCAACATCTCAATTAAAAAAATACATACACACAAGATTACCTTCAACTAAAATATTTTTGCAAATATACATTTATATATCAAAATTCCTACAACAAAACAAAAAATACATATGCACCATTACCATTAACAATATCAAAAATACATATGCAGTGTTATCATTAAACACATCAAAAATACATGTGGATGAAGATATTTTATACTTTTATCTGGGTTCATAGATTAACGTCAACTTCAACTGAAACATTTGTTCAATCAATTATCTAGTATTTCAAAAAAAAAAATTGAATGTATTTCAATTCGAAAGTTGTTTACAATTATTCTATTGTTAAAACAATCAATATAACAACAAACGATCATAAAAAATAGAGTCGAATAATGATTTTTTTTCCATTGAAATAACTTTAAAGATGAAATTTGCAATAGATACTTGAATTCCAATTTTACTGTTGTCTTGATTATAACTATAATTTGTTTTGCAATTTTTTCACATACAAATTAACAACGACAACCAAAACTTGATAAGCACATCAATAATGGTAAAAAAAAAGTGAACTGAATAGCAACAATGGTTATGTACCTTGAACAACAGTAATGGATGAATTTTCAACTGACAGTTGAATTCAAACAAATATAACAGATGAATCAACAATTGAATTTGAATCAATCGAATAACTGATTCGTTTTGCAATTGCTGTTAATTTCGCATAAGAATCAGTTCAATTTGATTAAGCAATACAGGGTTGGTTTAGAAGAAATTGAAAAAAAAAAATGCAATTCTTAATGGTGAAAAACTGAAATTTGAATTATTTGATTATAACGGATGTCACGTTTTTTAAGTGTTTTAAATGGAAAAGGAATCAACATATTTACTTGATTGGTAATTATACCATATATAGCTCAACTAATTTCAGTTAATTAAGTGCAGTAATTATTTTGTAGATGTATTTTTACAGCAACATTTTTTAAAAATACAAAATAAAAGTTGCTATAAAATGTAATTATGAAACTGTTGCTATAAAACTAGTAATTAGGCTCTTAAGTATGCTACTTGTGAATTTTACCCTTTTATATTCATATTGGGTTGTTAGTAATGGATTGATACTACTAGTAATGGACTAGTAATGGACCGATATCAGTAATGGACTAATTAAGGCTCAACAATGTATATTTATTTTTTTAGCACAAAAAAGTAATAAAAGTAGTTTAAAGTAATTAGAAAGTAGAATATGAGTAATAATTTTTATGTACACAAAATTAAAATTATATATATTATGTCGGTTCGGTTTCATTTTATTTTTGCTAACATCAAACCAAATCAAGAATAATTGATTTTTTTTCAATGTCAAACCAATCAAACCAAACCATAAGTCGGATTTTTTTAGATTTAATTTTGTTCGTCAGTTTGATTTGATTTGATAGTTTGGTTTATATACCCTGGTTTTAATAAAATGCATTCATGGCTGCTAAACTTAACCAAATTGACACGTCATTAACCCATTCCCAATTAAGAGATTCCACCTTAAACAAATTTAACATCCATCAGACATCAATTAACAATTCACAAAAAAGAAGAAGAGACCACCACTGCCCCATTAAAATCACTGCTTCAATTTTTTCACTCACAAATGCAAAATCTCTGATGCATCAACGTGCAGTATTATCCAGTTATCGGGTACTCAAAATTGCTTCAATTTTTTCACCAAAAAGCAAATTTTGTAACCCTAGAAATAATGGGTTCACTGTATTTCGTGCATTTATGTATACTTCCGCACACTTTAATAATAGAAGAGCGCCTGACCCGAATGATCCATCCACTTTGATGAAAGAAGACAGTATATCACTTTGTTGTAAAATGTGGATTGATAGTTTTCGAGAACGCAATAAGACAGTTAGCAATTTAACTGATTATTTAAGGAGATTTGAGTTATGGGTATTGGCATATCAAAAGGTATCAGCTGATGATACTGGGGCGTATATGCCAAGGAGCGCGATTACGCGTTCAGCACTTGAGGATTTATTGGCATTGAGAAATGCAGTTCTTGATAGTAGGTTTAAATGGGGTGCTAGGTTGGAGTTTTTTATTAAGTCTCCGAGGGATAAGATGGATTACGAGTCGTTGTCTAAGAGGAAGATTAAAGCTATATTGACTACAACGCAGCCTAGTCCGTTTCAGGATAGGATAGTGCAGGAGGTTTTGTTTATGATATTGGAGCCGATTTATGAGGCTAGGTTTTCGGAGAAGTCATTTGCTTTTCGACCTGGTAGGACTGCGCATACAGCTTTGAGGGTTATTAGGAGAAGTTTTGCGGGGTATTTGTGGTATATAAAAGGGGATTTAAGTACAGTTT
>NW_025878891.1:0-1466 GCF_002878395.1 Capsicum annuum
GTGGTATCAGGTGGATGGTTATGAATCGGGAGGTAATGTACAAGGAAGTACTGATTCGAATTTGGTTAATGATGGAATGGCAGAGGTTTCGTACCTACAGAATACCGCTCAGTCTGTTTCTGGTACCATGGCTGAGAGTGGTACGACTGAGAGTGTAACTAATTGGAATCAGGTTTCACATGTAAACGATGCTGCTAATGAGAATGTGGCGAATTGGAATCAGGCTTCGCAGGCGAGTGACAATAGTGGTGCTGTGACTGATTGGAATCAAGCCTCGCAACTTAATAATGGGTATCCGTCACATATGATTTTTGATCCTCAGTACCCTGGTTGGTATTATGATACAATTGCACTTGAATGGAGGTCTCTGGAGAGCTACCCACCACCTGTACAATCTACTGTTCAAGGTGAGAGCCAGTTGGATCAGAATGTTTTGGCTTCACAGCAGACTTTCTCTGACAGCAATGATAAACAGAATTACGGTGCATACGGGCACAATGACAGTAGTAGATTCCAAGGGTTTAGCAGCGGCGGAGGAGATTACAACTGGTCTGGCTCTTCTGGTAATTACAATCAGCATCAGCATAGCTCGAATATATCACAAAATGAAAATGTTGCATGGAGTAGCCCTATGGCAGAATATAAGGGGAACCAGCAATTAGAGAACAACTACAACCAAGATTTTTCTGCAAGCAGCCATGTTAATAAGCAAATGTCTAATCATTATGAGGGAACGGTTCCATACAATGCAAACGCAATTCAAAGTCAAAATGACCAACGTTTTTATTCTGGTGGGGGTTTCGGTCAGCAATTTAGTCAGCCAGCACTCCAGCAACACGAGCAGAAGCATGCTTCAAGTGATTATTATGGGAGTCAGACAACAGTTAATTATTCCCAGCAAGCATTTCAGAGTAGCCAGCAGTTTGCTCATGCTCCCGCTGCAGGAAAATCATCTGCTGGCCGTCCACCACATGCTTTGGTCAATTTTGGTTTTGGTGGAAAACTGATTGTGATGAAAGATCATAGTTCTTTTGGGAACCCATCCTTTGGAAGTCAGGTTTGTGTCAAAATTGTTTCTTTTTTGTCTTTCTGTGACATTTTGGTTCGGTGTACTCGTACTAATGATTGGAAGTATTTGTGCATGGTGGGTAAAGAATCATGTAGGAGGGTCGATATCCGTGCTCAATTTGATGGATGTTTTCTCTGAGAGAGTTGACAGTTCAAGTCTTGCAATGGGGGCATGCGACTATACCCGAGCTCTGTGCCGACAAACATTCCCTGGTCCTCTAGTTGGTGGAAGTCCTAGTATCAAGGAGTTCAATAAATGGATTGATGAGAGGATTGCAAACGGTGAATCTCCTGACATGGATTACAGGAAAGGCGAAGTTTTGAGGTTGCTTCTGTCATTGCTAAAAATAGCATGCCAATATTATGGGAAACTTCGTTCTCCTTTTGGTACTGAGGCT
>NW_025878892.1:0-5830 GCF_002878395.1 Capsicum annuum
TTTTAAGGATTGATGTGACGAAGGCCTTTCATTCTACTATCCAAACACCGTGTCATCCTTTGTTTACCCATTTGAGCTTTAGTCCTATTTTCTTTCATACCCCTCTTTTGGAATCAATATAGTCAGTAAAGCTCGAAAGAAAAGTGTCGAGAAAAACAATAGTCAGAAAAGTTCAAAAAAAAAAAGAGAAAAAATGTGTCCAAAAAAAAAGACGAAAAAAGAGTGTCAAGAAAAATAGAGTCGGAAAAATCCCCAAAATAAAAGATTCAATAAAAGAAAAGAAAAAGAATCAGAATTAAGCAAAAGAATAAGCTGCCAGAACTACGCATGATCTGATTCTCCTCTCTCGGGGGTGAGATACGTAGGCTGCCCTACTAAGGGCTTGGTCCAACCAAATAGTCAAAAGAAACTGGGGCATGAGTTAATCCTCATTGTTTGAGTCGATTCCAAAATTTGTAAGTCCTACCCCACTTCAATTGTCGTTTGGGCCCCATGTCATCCTTTCTTTCTAACCTTATCCAAAAGCCAAGTTACAACCAAAGAAAGACCTTCAAATCAATCTTTGAGGATGCTAAGGCAGAGCATGCAAGGGATATGATGATGCATTTGGGAACTATTTGTCTTTCTCAGCATAGGGAATCAAGAGAGAAATAAAAATGAGAGTCTTATTGGTGAAAACCCTTACGGGCACCATAAGGCAATGACAAGTTGAGAGAAATAAAAATGAGAGAGTCTTATTAGTGAAAACCCTCACGGGCATCATAAGGCGATAGTGAGCCGAGAGAAAATGAAAGAAGCTTGTTGGCGAAAACCCTTCAAGGCGCCACTAGCCAAATGGGGTCTTAAATGCAATTGACCTAAGAAAGCAACTCAGTTTCAAGGCGATTAACTCAACAACAATGGGTAGAAAGTTTGGATGAAAAGATCAAGATGCTTAATCCAAAATGCATGGCATAATCATTAGTGTTAACTGTCATTTTTAGATGAATTTTTCATTTCTTTGTTTTAAAAGGAGACATTCATTGTCTTTTCTTTCTTCTCTTTATTTTAATTTTATCTTTCTTAAGTCAGTTATCAAAACAAAAATTGTCATTCTTTTTTTGTTTCTTGTCTTTGAGTCAAGTCCGTATCAAAACAAATGAGAAAAGATTTCAAAACTGGTTACCAGTTTCTTTAATTGCACAAATCAAGACAAAAGCTAGCACATGAAAGAGACATGATTGTGAGCCCAAAAAAGGCATGCAGGAAGTTTTGTCAACAGAGAAGTCGGGGAACTCACGGAAATACCAAGATTCAAAGGGTTTATTTGAGAAACACGACAAAGCAGAAATACTGTGTTTGTTTTAGATTCACTCTTAATAAGCTGAGTTTTAGTCAATGATACATCAAGTCAATGACATATGCTAATGGTTGGAAGCAAAGCTAAATGTGACGGGGGCAGGAGCAATTTCCTAAAAAGCAAAGTTTTTAAACTCACAAGTTTTCTTTGTATGTAATAGGAATACATGTTGCATTCAGATCAAGGATTTCAGAGCCTAAACATCAAAGGTCGTAATTACTCCCCTCAACAAATGCAAGAGGCAAGGTTGCTGCACAGGTTTGGTAATCAAAACCATGGTAAAACTCATAATTCAAGATCTCTAGGAGACGCACTTTCTTGTTTTGGTAATTCAAGCAGCTTTGGTAAGGAGACACAGTTCGTTATTTTGATAATTCAAACAACATTGATAAGGAAACACACTTCCTTGATTGGGTAATTCAAATTTCGCTTCTTAGGTAATGCACTTACTAACTTAAGTCTTGATTCCTATAAGACATACCTTCTAGTTGAGTCATTCCTATTGATTCCTATAAGACGTACCTTTTAGTCAAGTCATCCCCTCTGATTCTTATAAGACTTACCTTTTAGTCGAGTCATCCCCTTTGATTCCTATAAGACGTACCTTTTAGTCGATCATTCCTATTGATTCTTATAAGACGTACCTTTTAGTCGAGTCATTCCTATTGATTCTTATAAGATGTACCTTTTAGTCGAGTCATCCCCTTTGATTCCTATAGGACGTACCTTTTAATCGAGTCATTCCCTTTGATTTCTATAAGACTTACCTTTTAGTTGAGTCATTCCTATTGATTCCTATAAGACGTACCTTTTAGTCGAGTCATCCCCTTTGATTCCTATAAGACATACCTTTTAGTCAGGTCATTTCCCTTGACCCCTATAAGACATACCTTTTAGTCGAGTCTTTCCTATTGATTCCTATAAGACATACCTTTTAGTCAATTCATCCCCTTTGATTCCTATAAGACGTACCTTTTAGTCGAGTCATTCCCTTTGATTCCTATAAGACGTACCTTTTAGTCGAGTCATTCCAATTAACTCATAGAAAATGCATTTCTTTGCTTTAGATAATATTTTTTTTCCAGTTTTGATGTGATTTCAGGAGCATGCCCGAAGCACAGAGTGAATAAATAGAAAACCAAGCAACAAGGTGACGAAATTGAAAGTGAAACAGATTGAAAAATAGCAAGTCAGGAGCCCGCCTATAGAACAGGGTAAAAAAATTAAAAGCATAGAAACAAGTTGATGAAATAGCAAGTCAGGAGCCCGCCTGTAGAAAAGGGTGAAGAAATTGAAAGCATAGCAACAAGTTGATGAAATAACAAGTCAGGAGCTTGCCTGGAGAACAGGGTGTAGAAATTGAAAAGCATAGGAGCAAGTTGATGAAATAGCAAGTTAGGAACCCGCTTGGAGAACAGGGTGTGGAAATTGAAAGGCAAGCAACAAGTTGAAGAAATGGCAAGTCAGGAGCCCGCCTGAACAATAGGGTGATGAAACTCAAGTCGAGTCCAAAAGAAGCTGTATAGATAGGATTTTGTAATTTCATTTATGTTTTAACTTGTAATTTTTATTTTTGATGTAATGACAGAGCCGCAGAACGAAACCTCGAGGGAACCTCACTCGACTCTCCAATTCGGTATTGTCCTTCTCTTTCAAATCCTTTGAAATACCCGTGACTTGATTCCCTCATTACTTGGGTAGGTAGGATGTCTTAAGTCAAGACCCGGTTGTACTTCTTCTTTCTGTTTCTTTCTTTGAATAATGGTCGGGTCAAAATTTTGTTTCGTTGTCTACTTATTTGCCTGAAAACACTTCGTGTTTACATTCAAAGGGGGCATGATGTAGACACCTAATTTTGTCCCTCCCGAAGTCCAATTTTATCCATTTTTATCTTACCTTATCACGCACCCTCACCCATGTGATTATCCCTCCATAAAATGACAAAAATAACAGCCCCTAACTAATTTTATCTTATTCTAACAACCCCTCCCTATTAAATTGTAACACCTCACATACCCAATCTCACCACCTACCCCACCTAACCCCTACCCCTACATACCCTCACTCTCTCATGGGATACATAAAAAAAAGATAAAGACTCACCGGGAGCCTACGTGATGAGTGAGGATTTTCCATTCTTGAATTGAGAAAAGGAACCTTCTAGGAAAGTGGTAAGGGGGGACCATTTTTGGTTTTGGGTGGTTTTCATTTTAGTATATAGATATACATAGAGTACCAAAAAAAAGGGGAGCTCACGCTTTTTTTCTCCTAAGAGGACAAAACACATACATAGAGAATATACAGAGAAGGGAGCATAAAACAGAGGGATTCCATTTTTCTTTCTCCTTTTTCTCACCCACAATAACTTCAACACCATCACAGGTATACGGATTCACCAATAGACACACATACGTCTTCTTCCAATTCTTCGGTTCTATCAGAAACGCACGCAAGAACCAGAAACCACACACACACTTCACTTAATACGCACATAACATAATTTTTTCTCGGCACACGACTAACGCATAAAGCACAAACACCACACATAGTGAAGGGCGAGTGATGGAGAGACAGTAGTGAGTGGGAGACAGTTCTGAACAGTGAGAGATATGAGAGATCGAGAGAGAGACGAACAAGGGTCGAATCGGTAAAGCTGAACGAAAATCAATAGGAATCTGGTGGGTTTGTGTTGGCCGGCGACCTCTTCGCCGGAGCTGACTGTTTCTGATCTTTTTCAGGCGATTCCATTTAGAAAACATTAAAATTCACCGGAAATTCAATCCTTTTCTCACTATTCATGCTGCTATCTGCATTCACGGAGTTCCGGCAACTAGATTTTTCAGGTTTTCTCATATTTTTGGGCTCAGATATTCACACACATTTTTGGACTACTGTTTGAGTCAGGTTTTGGGGGTCATCGTGGTTTGAACTGGTTTTATTCGATTCGGGAGTTTGAGTTTGAGGTCTGTCAGTAGTGGTTCATTGGTCCCGGGTCTTTTTTCAGTTCAAGTTGGTCGAATAAAAGCCCCAAGTTAAGGTCATCTCCTTATCTTATTCTTATTCTTAGTTCATTTTTATTATGGTGAGTGGTTGATTATTGTCGTCTTGACTTTCTCTTTATCTTATGCCTGAGGTGAATGATGAATGTCGAGTATTATTAATTGATTACTGAAATATTATTGTGAATTGATAGTCAAAGCATGTGTTAATCATGTGATTGAGTATGAAATTGGGGATGGGAATTGCAAGGTTGATAAGATGAATTTGGATTACCTTTGAGTTTATTGTTGTTATGTTTTGTTCGGAATAAATATCAAGTTATAAATCCGATAGCATCATGTTTAGGCCGACAATGGATAGGCAAAAGTAGGTTGGGTAGGCAAAGTTTAGGATCTGTGATTGTTAAAATAATGAAATGTTTGTGGAGTGGTTTCAATTTATGCATTGGGATCTATTGTATTCATTGGGCCGGGAATTCCCCGAGTGATTTATATTGATTCACCGGGGAATGCCCCGACCTATTATGTATTCGGAGGACGTCCGTGATGAAGGCCAAAAGCATCGGGTAAGGCATTGGATCATAGTTTAGGATTAGTGTAGGTTAGCGTAGGTTTATTTTTCAATACCTTTTTTTTCATTTTGGGTTGTAATAATTGGACTGGACATTATTATTTTGGTTTTTGGATTGTTGTTTGATGTTTGTTTATGTTCTTTGTGTGGTTTATATATTTGTGGTGTCTAATTAGCCGATACTCTCCACCAAGCGACCGTGGTCGAACCATGGGACCGAGGGGTGCCTAACACCTTCCCCTCCGTCAACAGAATTCGTTAGTTAGAATCTCTGATCGCAAATCAGTTTTACAGAGTCTAAATTATTTTTTAAAGGGTTTTCCAAAGGTGACTTGGCACACGGATTATGCCAAGTGGCGACTCTGAGTTTTGAATATAAATAATCCTTTTCGAAACAAATTTTCATTTTTTGTCACTTTGAAAATAAAAACCCTTTCGAACTGTAAAATGGAATCTTTTCGGAGTTAAAAAAGGGGTGTGATAGCTCTGACAACTCTGCTGGGGACAATTTCAGAATCCGAGCTTTTTTTTGGAGTCGTATCGACTTTGTTTGGCATTACGAGTGTATTAGCATTGCTTGTGATTTTGTTTGTGTTTTCACTTTTGTGAATTTTCGTGCTCTTTGTTTACAGTATTTATCCTATGTGTTACCGCTTTTATATCTGACATCGTGTGCATAACCCGGATCATTCTTTCCGCAACAAGTCTCAGAGAGCACGTCGTGCGCACAAACTCTTGTTGAGTCACCTTTATTTTAGGGGGAGAGCCGTTGGATATATGGAGTAGGTGGAAAGCTAAGCATCCACTATCGACCATATGCTCCCCCGAACAGCCTTGTTAGTGAACCCAACGTAGGTCAGCCTTTAGGTCATGCTTATGTGCATCATATTGACGACCTAGCAGGGCCCACTTGGCCCATTG
>NW_025878893.1:0-2280 GCF_002878395.1 Capsicum annuum
GTGTTAGGCACCTTTCGAGGTCAACAAAGGTGGTTCCCGGCCGAATTCCTGCTTTACATGGGGATTTTATGTGATCAAATAAAGTCTCTTATTTTATCATTAATTTAATGTTTAGCTAAGCGATAGAATAATTAATAAGAAAAAACATGTCATTTATTAATTCTAATTATCGATTATCTAGGTGATAAAGATAAATAAAACATGTAATAATACAAGCGAGGAGAAAGAAGGCAAGACAATTCATGATAAAGGGGACTGCTCATGTAATAACCCAACTACCCCAAATAAACATGTAAAGTGAATAGAAAGACTAAAAAGCAATCGTCCAAATCAAACAAATTTTTTTTTTTTGATTTTATTCGAATAAGAAACTCAATTTTTTAGTCATCATCCGACCCAAGGGCCGAACTCTTAGACAAGTAATAACATTATTAACCTCTCCGTTAGTATTTGTTGGGATCATCATTTCTGAATGACTACCTGTCTCACCCCATCAAGGTTGGAAGTCAAGTCTAAGGGTGTTCTATGACAAGGACAAGATTAACGTTTTTAGTAATACTTATCGTCCCAACTATCGTCCAAGAGGCATTGGACTTTGCTATTTTGGATTTGTGTTCCAGTCTAAGGGTGTGTTTGCTATGAAGGAAAACATTTTCCAAAAAATGTTTTCTAGTTTTCTTATGTTTGGTTGACTTATATATTTTGGAAAATGTTTTCCAAACCAACTTATTTTCCTTAAATTTAAGGAAAATGACTTCCCATCAAAAAGTAAGGAAAACATTTTCCAAAACACTCTTTCAACCACACTTTAAAGTTGAAATATTCATACAATTCTCAAAATTATCTACCCCGCCCCCCGCTCCTAATATCCTATCACCCTGACACCACCCCTACCCCCCGCTCCTACAGCTACCCCCACCCCCATCCCCAAAATTCGATTATTTTAAAAAGTATTTCAAAACTTTTTCTTAGTCCATCCCCTACCCCTACCCCTACTCCATGCCCTTCCCTACTCCTACCCCTACCCCCACACCCAAAATTCAATTGTTTTAAAAAGTATTTCAAAATTTTTTCTTAATCCATCCCCTACCCTCACCCCACCCCTACTCCTACCAGCCCCCTTCCAAAAACAATATCAACATTTTATTAAAAAATTCAAACTTTTCTCTTATCCCATACCCCTACCCTTCCTCCCCCTCTTACCGGCCCCCTCTCCCATCCCTCCTCTTCCAAACAACCTCAAAAAAAAATTAAATTTATTTTTTAAAAAAATTGAATTTTTTTCTTCTCCCTTCCCCCTCACTCCCCTACCCTGACCCCCAGCTCCTACTAATCCCCCTCCTCCCTCCCCCCCCCCCCCCCCCCCCCCCCCCCATTTTTAATTTTTTTTTTAATAAAAAATATTCAAAACTTTTTCTTACCCCACCCCTACTACATATTCTGACACCCCCACCCACCTGCCTATCAACCCCCTTCCTCGAAAGAACTTTAATTTTTTTAATTTATTTTTTAAAAAAGAATTCTAAAATATATTTTTATGCTTTAGCTAAACACTAAAATGTATTTTTTTGAAAAATATTTTTTCATTCACCAACCAAATACTAGAAAGTATTTTCCGAAAAATATTTTCCATCCACCAACCAAACATAAGAAAACAAGTAAGAAATCAACTTGTTTTCCATGAAAACTTTTTCTAGGAAAACATTTTCCATGGAAAATATTTTCCTTCATACCAAACACACCCTAAAAGAAAACTGTTGCCTAGGACTCGAAGCGCGAACATATTGGACAACAAGTAGCACATAATAATTCAAAGTTAGCCTCATGATTAATTAACGTTAACTAATGTGATAGCATGCGAAGACAAATAATTATATATTATGTCATTAATCTAACGGAATGATGTCTAAATGTTCAATCAAGTGGTGATAAGGGACAACTGTGATTCGTGTATGCAACAATGTAATGTGTGTTCATGAGGGGTGTCAAAAGTGTCGTAAATGTGTCAAGAAATGTGCTTGTGAATTAAATGTTATAAACTATAATGAGAATACAAGAAACTAGTAAAATATTAAAGGATGTGTTAACATATTAGGAATGCACTTAAAAGTGGAGAACAAATTAACATATAGAAAATGTAGAGAATTACTAGAGTTTTAGCATACTGGAAGTCAACATACTGAAAAAATTAATTAATCATGCTGCAAAATTAATTAAACATTCTAAGAATAATGTTAAGGCACAGTATTTCATGTTGATATGCTGAAAACATGTCACGAA
>NW_025878894.1:0-3903 GCF_002878395.1 Capsicum annuum
CATATGGGATGAACTATACCATGCAGAGATGCTTCCAAACCCTTTCCTGGCTCAAATTTGTATTTCAAAAGTTCACTCACCATCGTGATAGAAGCGGAAGACAATTGCGGTCCCGATATAACTTGCCATTCAAGGATACGATTCACTGGCACTGTATCAAAAATTTGATAGACGAATGTCTTCTTTACGTTATTTGCTTCAATAAGAGATAAGGGAGAATCTTCACCGACGAACAAATCTCCTTCATCATGAATAACCACTTCTTGCTTGTCATGCTCAAACTTAATCATTTGGTGCAGTGTAGATGCCACCGCCTTGGCCTTGTGGATCCACGACCTTCCCAACAATAGATTGTAAGAGGAGTCTATATTCAATACTTGAAACTCTATGGCGAACTCAATAGGCCCTATGGTCAACATTAGTTCTATTTCTCCAATGGAGTTTGATTTTGCACCATCGAAAGCCCTGACACATACATTGTTGGGCTTGATCCTGTCAGCACCAATATTCAACTTTTGCAAAGAAGAAATAGGGAAGATATTTGCACCTGAACCTCCATCAATCATAACATAAGTGACGTAGAAATCTTCACACTTTACTATAATGTAAAGGCCCCGGTTATGCCTTGTACCTTCAGCAGGCAATTCATCGTCAGAAAAGCTGATCCGATTGACGTCAAAGATTTTTTCGACCATTTTCTCAAGCTGATTTATTGTAATCTCCCTAGGAACATATGCTTCATTTAATACCTTCAGTAAAATATCATGATGCTCCTTGGAGTGCAACAACAAAGATAAGAGGGAAATTTGAGCAGGAGTTTTCTTCAACTGGTCTATTATTGAATACTCCAATAATTTCATCTTTTTCAAAAATTCTTTGGCTTCTTCTTCGGTGATAGGCTTTTTGATAGATGATGGTCCACTCACAATTGGCTTGGACTTTCTTAATCTTTCAGGCACAAAGCATCTTCCTGACCTAGTCAAACCCCCAATCTCGTCTACATCTTCCACTACTTCTTTCCCGTGATAGGTCATCACAGTCAGCCCATAATTCCAAGTAACCCTTTTCGTATCAACTATCGGAGGTTGGGTCACCGGTTTGAGGACAATAGGCATTGCCAGTGCTCCTTTCACCGTCAAGATGGGCTGACTCAGAGCTCCTACCACTGTCAACTTAGGTTTATCCTGACTTAAATCAATATACCTTCTGGGGCCTTGTACTGTGATAAGGGGTTTCTTTGTGCTTTCTTGGGCTTTATCTTCTCTCATTCCTTCCTGACTCAATGACATTGCTTTCAAAGACTCTGCTACATTCACTGATTTCTCCTCAATGGTCTGTACCTTGACAACAGGCTTATAACACCTTGAAGAATCTTTCCAATCATATATCAATTCTAACATATTGGTTTCAGCATGGGTTGGCAGCAGATTCTGGTTAATGTTTAGACCTTTCAGGGCCTGGACCAGCATCTGATTTATGTCAATTAAATCTTAGACAGCTCTCTTTAAATGCAGTATTTCTCGATATCATGGCCTAGCATGTTAGAGAAGTACGCACACCTTAAAGAATAATTGAGATTCCTCGACGGTGGATTTGAAAGACTTCCTTGAATTGGGCTTAAGACCTTTAATTTTCTCAACCTATCAAACAGGCTGGCATATGACTTCCCAAGAGGTGTGAATTGATTTTTGACCGGCTTCTCTTTCTTATACTCGGGCCTTGGTTGAAAACTAGGTTTGGAGGGGTTTTGGTAATTAGGTGAAGCGAATGGGCGATTTTGTGGAGCTTGCGCGCGCCACTACAGGTAAGAAGAGGTTTGGTCATATGGCTGCATGCTATATACTGGGTACAGGGGTGGTGGAATGGAATATAAAGGGTTTGGTAGAAGGTAGTAATGGTGGGGAGGAATGTATGGAGCTGGGGCGTAGACTTGGGTTTGGTATTGGGTATAGGGGCGAGGTGATTTTTTGGGATAGGAATGGGTTCCAGCTACGACAGGCGCCACATCCTCTTTCTTCTTTTTACCTCTGAATGCTCCAGATCCACATTGAATCGCTTGTGTGGTGGCTTTTAATGCGACAAAACTCACTATTTGGCCACTCTTGATTCCGTCCTCTATCATCTCCCCCATTTTGAGGACTTCAATAGAAGAGTTTCCCATTGCCAGAAGTAAATGTTGAAAATAGGTCTCATCCTGTGCCTGAATGAAAACCTCTACCAACTTACTTTCTTTCATTGGAGGCTTTACCCTGACGGCCTGTTCACGCCACCTTATCGCGTATTCCTAAAACCTTCAGTGCTTTTCTTCTTTATGTCGACCAAGGATTTTTCGTCCGAAATCAGGTCAATGTTACACTGAAAATGTTGAACAAACTCAGAAGCTAAGTCATCCCAACTGTTCCACTTGTTGATATCTTGATCGATAAACCATTCTAAAGCCAGATCAGAAAGACTCTCGCCAAAGAAGGCCATGAGCAGCTCTTCCCTTCCTCCTGTAGCCCTCAACTGGTTGCAATAACGTCTCAAGTGTGCCACGAGATCACCGTGCCCTACATACTTCTCAAACTTGGGCATTTTAAAATCGAGGGGAAGGTTGATATCTGGGAACATGCAAAGATCTTTATAGGAAACACTCCTATAATCTCCGATTCCCTGCAAATTCCTCATAGACTATTCTAAACTTTTTAACTTCCATGCTATGATTTGCTGTTCCTCTATTGCGACAGGTTTCTCCATATCAAATGGAAATGTAGGTGGCTGAGTGTACCCATACTGTTCATTCATTCTCAAAGTAGGCTCCGGGGCATAATACTAACTATCTGGACCTTCAATACTAGCTCACTGAAAGACCTAGGAAGCCCCATTATGGGACGCACAACATATATGGGAGCTTCAGGTGGTGGCAGAGCCAAGAATACCGGTGTGATCAATGGCGTCGGCTGAGCAGCGGGTCTTAATTGGGGAGCTGCCAAGGGCACACCAAAACTGCCAGGATAATAATGTCATGGAGTGAATCCTGACGCGTGCTTAGGTGACTCAGTAGGAGTAGAGAATTGCGCCTGAGAGAGCGGTGGGCAATTAGAGATATTCCCAAGACCTACAGAAAGCGGAGGAGGAGGCATTCCGCTGGCCCATGCCTGGTGTAAATCTATCAATTGTTACCTGAGCCTTACTACCTCATCATTGTGTTCTGAAATTTCTTCCCTGTGATCCTGATCCGGGTCAATGAGCGAATTTTCAATCTCCCTGCTAGCCATGGTGAGCTTTTCTTTGGATCTAGTGAAGTATGGGTGACTAGCCAGAGTGCTGCAAACCTACCACTATTATCTGAAAGAACATGCTCATCAAAGACGGCATCCGTTAGGATTAGGGAACACAGCAAGCATGGGAATCGCATTGGTAAAATTATCCTAAAATATATGTCCAGTCTAATTATTAGAACCTGAAATAAAAAAGGTACTGAAAGTAAACCTATGCTAATCCTAAACTAAGCTCCAATGCTTTATCCGATGGCCCGAGTCTTCATCGCGAACGTCGTTCGAGTACAAGATACCTTGGGGCATTCCCCAGTGAATAAGTACATAAGACCTCGGGGCATTCCCCGATAAAATGAATACATCTTCTCAATTTTGTGCGTTAAAATAGAAAGAACCATTTAACAAATATTCACACATTCAACAAATTACCATCTTCCATTCGTACAAATTTCCTACCCAAACTTAATATTTGCCTACCCATTTAACGATCTAAAACATGATACTATCAATTTCAACAATATCCAACAATGAATCGGAACTAATCAACGTTTCCTTATTCGGTTCTCAACTACACCGCCAAATTTCATTCTTACTTGATTATTACTTAGTTCTTCGGTTAATAATTCAATTTTCTTTCTTCGACATC
>NW_025878895.1:0-1066 GCF_002878395.1 Capsicum annuum
TTCGTAATGTTTTTACTTTTGTTTTCTCACTATCTAGATTGTTTTGAGGGTGCCGCCTTTATTAGTGAAATTGTACCACACCCTTTTGCATAACCCAAGGTCTCTCATAATCGCGACATTGATTTCAACTATTTTCATTTAGTTCCCATGAACAATTGACATCCCTATGCTGTCCAAATATATTTGGTCTGCACAAACTCTTTAACATTCAATTAATTGTTCTCGAAATAGACTTCCTAGTTTAAAAATAAAATTTCATACAAATGTGACGGTATGACTCCCACTTCCCTTTTCTCCATTCTTCCATTTACGCAGCCCTCTATTATGTGATTAGAAAGTAAGAAACAAATAGAAGCATAAAACAACAATAAAGCTAGAAAAAGACGTGTAAGTATATATAAGCTGGTGGGACTTATATCACTGTAAGTAAAGTTATTCATGAGTACAAAAAATACATTATGATCACCATGTCTGTACACAAAAATAGTACTCCTAACATATTTGACAAAACATCATTGTAAAAGTTACATGATGATCACTACGGCTATACACAAAAGTAGTACAGTACTTCTACATACTACTTGAAAAAACACCATTCCAACTTCAAAATAAAGAGCTTTACCATAGTAATAACCCATATCATTGTTGAAGTAGAGCCAAATCTTTATTGACGAAATCAATATCACAATGAAGTTGGAGAGGAAGTTTTTCTTCTCTTTCTAGTCCATTTTTGTTCAAATGAGGCACTTTGTAATTATTGCCGCCACTATCTTTCATCACCTCAATCATACAAGATTGTAAAGTAAGAAATACATAATTGAGTTGTTTCGCTTTCATTTCATCAAAAGATCTTTCCACTGCTTCCACTAATTCATCAACATTTTTAGGGGCCTTTTGATATTGAAGACTTTGGATTGCTCTAAAAAAACCAAGATCTAAAACATTTAAATCTGGACTGTTCGATGGTTGAAAACACAATCTAATGTCAAATCCATCTTGTCGGGCTTCTTCAATAAATTCCAAATCATTGTTACCAATATGTGGCCTTGCATTATCTTTTTGTAAA
>NW_025878895.1:1166-5726 GCF_002878395.1 Capsicum annuum
CTTCAATAAATTCCAAATCATTGTTACCAATATGTGGCCTTGCATTATCTTGTTGTAAAAAGATAGGATTATTTGAATCGGAATCTGGCCATTTTGCTCTAATAGCAGGAAGAACTTTCTCTATCAAGAAAGCTCTAGTGATATCTTTAGTTACTAACTGAATGGGATTTGTTTCTATAGTTCCTGCTGTTCGATTTTTGCTATTCCACTTAGCTGGTTCCTTAACTACAAATGAAAAAGTACTTATTTTTCCATAAAACAACTCCATTCCATTTTCATCAAATCGAGGACGTGCTACACCAGCCATAAACATAACCTTTGGAATAAAATTTTTACTTTTTTAAGAACGATACGGATCTGGCTCATGCTCTCCAGGAAGCAGATAGTACCTTTCAACTTTTTTGGACAAAAAAAACCACTTTTTGTCGATATAAATATAATTAAACATATTCATAAACATGGGATTTGTGTGGATTGTATTCTGATCAATCATTGAGAGGCAGTATTGAAGTCGTACCTTTTTGTTTCCTTCGGTTAACTGAGGCTTGATGGAATTAGAATGTGGCCGAAGAGTTCCATCATTCACACGCCGAAAGACGGTTGATTTTTCCATGTTCATCGCAAAAGCCAGAGATCGAATATTTGTTTGACGACAAACTGGAATTTCTTTGACTTGATTAATGTCGACTCCAATCCGTTTTCTTCCAACTTTACCTGTAAGTCTTAAAGACACATCTAACGATGACATACCATCATCAACTGATGATTGACATTGTTTCCAAATGCGCTGAATAGTTCTTGTTGATTTCTTGAACAACATCACAGCTTGTGTTATAGATCCGTATTTAAGACTTCCTTCCTTACTTACTTTCAAAAGAAACTTTGCAATTGCTTGACGTTCTTCTAATTTCAATCGTTTATTTCTGAAGGTTGAGTCTATTGGTACGACGAACCTCATCTTTAGATTAATGGCAAAAATAAGAGAGGAGATAAAAGGACGAATTTGGAAATTATCCAAAAAAAAAAGAAAGGATACAGTAACCAGAAGATGCAAAAGAACATCTCTCAAATGAAAAGAAGTTTTGGCGCCACAAAATAACCATTTGCTAAAAATTTAAATAGAAAGTAGGTTTAGCGCCCAAAAATTGAAACCAAAATCAACTCAGAAACGTAAATTTTTCGTGGAAAATCCGTACGTGACGGCAAATTGGTCCTATTTTCTAGAAAATTGAATTTTACAATAACAAATTTTTCTTAATTGTTGATAGAGAAAATGAGAGTAAAATTTTAAATTAAAGCGATACACTGATTTGGACTACTTAACTCTTTGCAAAAGAGAGAGACAGTTATGTAGGTGGTGTATTTTTTTAGTAGATTTTTTTTTAATACTGTACTCTCTGTTGCATTTTTTTAATTATTGTGAAATATAATAAAAGTACCTAGTGGTCCAATACTTTTTAAAGAGGGGTAATTTAGTAACTTTAGCAAGGTCAATACCTATTTCTTAAATATCATGTCCGGTCAAATGGCGACATATAATTTGAGACGGAGGGATTATTATGATATTCAATGTTCATCAATCCATAAGCAAATTACTTTCTATAGTTCCCAGTAGGTTACAATGAGTCGGTCCGATTCAAACCTATTGCTCTATACAACTCTTAAGACAAATTTAAAAAATCAATCTTCTGTAAATAGAAAATGTAAATCAAAAATCAATCTTTAGAGCAAGTAAAAAGGACCAAAGGATAGCAAAAATTAATTAGTATCGCAGAACAAGAAGATATCCAAAGGATAATTGAATTAGTTAGTACCATAACAATATTAACTACAGATCTAGAGAAAATAGATTAAAACTTGAATTAATTAATTTGTACAATAGATCAATAATAATAACAGATTTGAAATAAAAGGATTAAGGCTTGAAATAGTTAGCATCATGTATCATATATATAACAAACATCAAATGAAAACTTGCTCGAAAACTTGCTCCACCATCAAAGATGCACTTACCAAAAATAAATCATGATGGACTAATAAAAATTGAGATTAAGAACATGAATTTTGCTTGAAACTTGTGTTTTGGTGTCAAGGTGCGCAGGGAATACAGTGGAGAAAAGGAAACACAGAGAAAATAAAGATGAAAGAAGATCTTAGGAAAGTAAAACAGTAGAGACAAAATAGTAGCAACTAAAGTCTTCATTTATATAAAAGATTAAAATATAATCATTATTATTTTAAATTTTTTTATAAATTTTAGTAACTAAAAATATATTAGTGAAATTACTTTTAACCTTCCAAGAGTAAAGAATTTATTAAGGAGTGTGTCCAATTCAAATGGGGTAAATAGAAAAGATTCAAAGGTTTATTCAACTATTTACATTGAGTCCACTTAATTCATTGATATTTTAGACAATACTTCCTCAATATTCATAATAAATGAATTGTTTAGATATTGTTGATATTTAAGGTAATTTAATTGTTTCAATAATAATGTTGAAATTTTGATTTATTCTTATACTTCATTTTTGTATTTCTTATATCATGAATTTAAGAAATTTAATTGTTCCTAGTTATTTATTGTTTTGAATTAGTTTTTTAAAAGTCAGTATTGGAAGCCAATTTTGACACTGTGATGTTGACACCCAATTTTGACCTCCCGACACTACATTTAGTCTGTTATTTTAACAAAATCGTTAATTTTTAAACATTAGTATTTTTGCACATTTATTATTTAATGTTATTATTTATTATTTAATTACTATTATCATATATTATTATTATTCCTACTTTAATTTAAATAATAGCCTAATCAAAATTAGCTTGCATGATTTTGTTTACCTTTTAATCCAATTTTATTTAATTTCTTACAATTATAGCCTATTTACCCAATTCATTACAATCTTAACCCAATTTCTTACAATTTAAGCCATTCTTTTTCATCCTAGCCAAATTTTAATTCCCCCATGACATTAAATCACAGTTGTCGATCAAAAACCAATCCAACGGTTGACATCAAAAGATCTCTCTTTCCCTATTTCAAACCTACAAACCCTAACTCAAATTTTTTTCCCCAACTTCCGCCTCTATCTCCTCACCTCTCTCTTCTCTCTCTACAAACACCTCCAAATCTCGATCTCCCCTCTCTCCTCCGATCTCTCCGTCGCCAATCGACCACCAAAACCACCCCCTCCGCTCCGAGTCCTCGTCGCCATGCCGCCATCTTCGGCGAACAGCCTTCGCCATCGCCTCTTCCTTTTCCTCCATACGCGCCGCCAGCTCCTACCCCAGGTGAGTCCAGACGCTGCTCCGATGGCCAGCCCCCTCCCTTCTTGTCCTCCACCGGCGAACAGCGCCACCAGTGGCGCCGCCATCGTCGGAGACGGCCAGCCAAGCCTCCACGCTGCCGCTCCATCCTACGTCCTCTAGTCACCTTCTTTCTCCCCTCTGACGAACGTCCAACAGCCGCGACACAGCCTCGACTCCTCTCCCACCGCGATACCTCCGGCAAACCCCTACGGCATTCCAACCATGCAACCCTTCCTCATCGAAAATGAAGAATTTGTCTTCAGGTTTGATCCCGTGTTCAAAATATGTGTGTGAACTTTAGTACTATTTCTTCATTTGTGTCTCTTATAAGTGGGGCCACGTTTGATTTTTTCTGAATAAATGTGTTGATTTTAAGTCTGTGATTTTTATTCGACCCTATTTGCATGTCCTGCTTGATTGAAATTTCGTGACGCTTAACTTGAATGGTGAGTCAATTTGTTCGTCTCTCTCTGGTATGTGCAAACACGCCTAACTTCTTGCAACTTCACATTTTTTATGCCTCTTAGTCAATATGGGTAATTTTGTATGGGAAAAGCATGTATGTGACGATTCGAGGATTTTTTCGTAAATCATTAATAAGGCTAATATGTGCACGTTTTGACTGTTTGGGTATGATCCTGTACCAATTTGATTTGAGAAAAGCATCTCAGTAATTGATTTTTTATTTTTCTAATTTTTTCGTAAATCTTTAATAAGGCTAATATGTGCACGTTTTGACTGTTTGGGTATGATCCTGTACCAATTTGATTTGAGAAAAGCATCTCAGTAATTGATTTTTTATTTTTCTTGCCTTACTTGGTTGACAGACATCCCCTCACACATTAATTATGGTAAATTTAGCTACCTCTTCTTGATTTCATTTAATAAGTAGGAAGGATCTCTTTTTACTTGTTCTATTCATGGAAATTTCAAATTTTATAATAGGGTATTATCTATTTATGGCAACTATAGCATGATTGGTGGGACGGATTGATTTACTCCATCCATTTTAAGGGAACAATCCCCTTAATTGATTCATTATATGTTATTCTTCTTCCATTAAATATTATTCTTCCTTCATTATTTGGGATTGTGGACGGCCCTCCTCACTATATAAACTCACCATTCTCTTTCTCTAAGAGGACAAACTTCTCCTCCGCTATTACTCCCTCTATTTTCTCTTAAAAGTACTTTGAAGTTCTTTGGCACTTTGGATTTCGAAAAACATTCGGTCTTGTCCTTGCTGCAATT
>NW_025878896.1:0-5020 GCF_002878395.1 Capsicum annuum
CATTCAAATTAGGATTCGGTTTGTCTTCAAACTGTTCCAACTCTTTGCTTATTTCTTCTAGTGCTTCTTCTTCATCATATTCTCCATCCTGCTTCATTACATCTTGATTAGTTTGGATTTTAATATCAGGCTAAAAATTTCTCATGCATGTCATGTCATTAGAATCAGCATAAAGAGAACTGTGTAAAAAAGAAAAACAAAATATATTAGACACGAAACAAAAGGGACATTGCATTTCATTAAATAAAAAGATAGAAGGGTTTAAACATAGATGCCAACATAACATAAGCAAACTAAAATCTGAATTACAACCCTAAAATAACTAGGATAAACAGAAAGAAAAACAACATAAACTACCAAAACTCCCTCCTAATGGGGAGAGGATTGACTTCCCAATTATTGAGCCAGACAGCTGGACCTATGAATTGCACGTCTGCCATACTGGTACCTTCTCCTGCTTCAACCATATCAACTTCAAATAAAAGGTTCTAGAAGTCATCAACTACTTCAACTTCAAATTCCACATGCTTCGTGACACCGCTCTTAACAAATGATTCACTGAGTAGTGGCATTGGGTGAGGGAGTGACCATGTTTTCTTTTTCCTTCCCTTGGATTTCTTCAGACCAAACGTGCCCACATTCTCACTCGGATATATAGGATGAACTATACCGTGTAGAGACGCTCCCAAACCCTTTCCTGGCTCAAATTCGTATTTCCAAAGTTCACTCACCATCATGATAGTAGCAGAAGACAATTGCGGTTCCGGTATAGCCTACAATTCAAGGATACAATTCACTGGCACTGTATCAAAAATTTGATAGACGAATGTCTCCTTTACGTTATTTGCTTCAATAAGAGACAAGGGAAAATCTTCGTAAGCTGAAAAATCTCTTTCACCATGAATAACTACTTCTTGCCTGTCATGCTCAAACTTAATCATTTGGTGCAGTGTAGAGGCAACCACCTTGGCCTTGTGGATCCACGGCCTCCCCAACAACAGATTGTAAAAGGAGTCTACATTCAATACTTGAAACTCTATGGCGAACTTAACAGGCCCTATGGTCAACATTAGTTCTATTTCGCCAATGGAATTTGATTTTGCACCATCGAAAGCCCTAACACATACATTGTTGGGCCTGATCCTGTCAGCACCAATATTCAACTTTTGCAAAGTAGAAATAGGGAAAATGTTTTCACCTGAACCTCCATCAATCACAACATGAGTGACGTAGAAATCTTCACACTTCACTGTAATGTAAAGGCCCCGGTTATGCCCTGTACCTTCAACAGGCAATTCATCGTCAGAAAAGCTGATCCGATTGACCTCAAAGATTTTTCCAACCATTTTCTCAAGCTGGTTGATTGTAATCTCCCTTGGAATATATGATTTATTTAATACCTTCAATAAAACATCGCGATGCTCCTTGGAGTGCAACAGTAAAGATAAAAGGGAAATTTGAGCAGGGGTTTTCTTCAACTGGTCCAATATTGAATACTCTGGCAATTTCATCTTTTTTAAAAATTCTTCGGCTTCTTCTTCAGTGATAGGCTTTTTGATAGATGACGGTCCACTCATCGTTGTCTTGGACTTTCTTAAGCTTTCAGGCACAAAGCATCTTCCTGACCTAGTCAAACCCCCTACCTTATCTACATCTTCCACTACTTCTTTCTCGTGATAGGTCATCACAGTCCACCTATAATTCTAGGAAACCCTTTTCATATCGACTATCGGAGGTTGGGTCACTGGTTTGAGGACAATAAGCGCTGCCAGTGCTCCTTTCACCGTCAAGATGGGCTAACTCAGAGCTCCCACCACTGTCAACTTAGGTTTATCCTAACTTGAATCAACATACCTTCTGGTGCCTTGTACTGTGATCAGGGGTTTCTTTGTGCTTTCTTGGGCTTTATCTTCACTTATTCCTTCCTGGCTTAATGATATTGCTTTCAAAGACTCCGCTACATTCATCGATTTCTCCTCAATGGTCTGTATCTTGATAATAGGCTTATAAACCCTCGAAGATTCTTTCCCGTCATACATCAATTCTAACATATTGGCTTCAGCATGGGTTGGCAGCGGATTCTGGTTAATGTTTGGACCCTCCGGGGCCTGGACCAGTATCTGATTTGTGTCAATTAAATCTTGGACAACTCTCTTTAAATGCCAGAATTTAACGATATCATGGCCTGGCATATCAGAATAGTACGCACACCTTAAAGAATAATCGAGATTCCTTGGCGGTGGATTTGAAAGCCTTCTTTGAAATGGGCTCAAAACCTTCAACTTTCTTAACCGGTCAAACAAGCTAGCATATGACTCCCCAAGAGGTATGAATTGATTTTTGACCGCCTTCTCTTTTTTATACTCGGGCCTAGGCTGAAAGCTGGGTCAAGAGGGGTTTTGGTAATTTGGTGGAGCAAATGGGCAATTTTATGGAGCTTGCGTGGGCCACTGCGGGTAAGAAGGGGTTTGGGCCTATGGCTGTGTGCTATATACTGGGTATGGGGGTGGTGGAATGGAATATAAAGGGTTTTGTGGAGGGTAGTAATGGTGGGGAGGAATATATAGAGCTTGGGCATAGACTTGGGCTTGGGATTGAGGATAGGGGCGAGGTGGTCTTTTGGGATAGGAATGGGTTCCAGCTACGACAGTCACCACGTCCTCTTTCTTGTTTTTACCTCCAAACGCGCCAGATCCACCTTGAATCGCTTGTGTGGTGGCTTTTAATGCGGCAAAACTCACTATTCGGCCGGTCTTAATTCCATCCTCTATCATCTCCCCCATTTTGAGGACTTCCATAAAAGACTTTCCCATTGCCGGAAGTAAATGTTAAAAATAGGTCTCATCCTGCGCCTGAATGAAAACTTCTACCAACTTACTTTCTTTTATTGGAGGCTTTACCCTGGCAGCCTTTTCACGCCACCTTATTGCGTATTCTCTAAAACCTTCGGTGCTCTTTTTCTTCATGTTGACCAAGGATTTTTCGTCCAAAATCATGTCGATGTTATACTAAAAATATTGAACAAATTCAGAAGCTAAGTCATCCCAGCTGTTCCATTTATCGATATCTCGATCGATAAACCATTTTGAGGCCACATCAGAAAGACTCTCGCCAAAGAAGGCCATGAGCAGCTCTTTCCTTCCTCTTGCAGCCCTCAACTGGTTGCAATAACATCTTAAGTATGCAACGGGATCACCGTGTCCTGCATACTTCTCAAACTTAGGCATCTTAAAACCGAGGGGAAGGTTGATGTCTGGGAACATGCAAAGATCTTTATAGGAAACACTCCTATAATCTCTGATTCCTTGCAAAATCCTCATAGCCTTTTCTAAACTTTTCAATTTTTGGGCTATGATATCCTGTTCCTCTGTTGCGACAGGTTTCTCCGTATCAAATGGAAATGCAGGTGGCTGAGTGTACCCATACGGTTCATTCATTTGCAAAGTAGGCTCCGGGGCATAATACTGACTATCTGAAACCTTCAGTACTGGCTCACTGGCAGACCTAGGAAGCCTCATTGTGGGACGCGCAGCATATATAGGAGTTTCATATGGTGGTAGAGCCACGAATATCGGTGTGATCGGTGGCGCTGTCTGAGCAGCGAGTCTTGATTGGGGAGTTGCCAAGGGTACACCAAAACTGCCAGGATAATAATGTCGCGGAGTGAATCTTGGCGCGTGCTCAGGTGACTCAGTAGGAGCAGAGAATTGCGCCTGAGAGAGCGGTCGGCAATTAGAGATATTCCCAAGACCTTCAGGGAGAGGAGGAGGAGGCATTCCGCCGGCCCATGCCCGGTGTAAATCTATCAATTGTTGCCTGAGCCTTACTACCTCATCATTGTGTTCAGAACTTTCTTCCCTATGATCCTGATTCGGGTCAATGAGCGAATTTTCAATCTCCCTGCTAGCCATGGCAAGCTTTGCTTTGGATCTAGTGAAGTATGGGTGACTAACCAGAGTGCTGCAAACCTACCACTGTTATCTGAAAGAACATGCTTATCTTTTCGACTCACTTTTTTCTATTTTTTCTTTTTCTTTTTTGCCTACGCACCTCACTGCTAACAATTTTTTTTTCAAAAATCAGTCCGTCAAATGACCCCGTTACCCTTAAAAATGCAACAGTTAGCACGTAGGGATGCTTTAGAGGGGAGTCTCCTACAAAGGGCCATGTGGGTCCCACTATGTCTCCGTATGATGCACATAAGTATGACCTAAAGGCTGACCTACGTTGTAGTTCACTAACAAGGCTGTTCGGGGAAGCGTATGGTCGATAGTGGCTGCTTTGCTTTCCACCTACTCCATAACACCAACGGCTCCCCCCCTAAATAAGGGTGACTCAACTAGAGGTTGTGTAGAACACATGTACTACGGACTTGTTGCAGAAAGAAGGCCGGGGGTGGACTCATGATGACAGATATAAAGCGGTAACACATAGGATAAATACTATAAACAAAGAGCACGAAAACGCACAAAAGTGAAAAAATAACAAAAACAATAACCACAAAGAATGCTTATACACTCGTAATGCCAAACAAAGCCGATACGACTCCAAAAATAGCTCAAATTCTCATACTGTCCCCAGCAGAGTCGCCAGATCTGTCACACCCCTTTTAACGTACTTCGAAGGATTTATATTTTAATGTTTGAAAGTATTTTATTATTAAAGTGACAAAAGATGAAAATTTGTTTCGGAAAAGGATTATTTACATTTTTTACTTAGAGTCGCCACTTGGCATAATCTGGTGTGCCAAGTCACCATTGGAAAAATCCTTTTCAAAATCATTTGACTCTTTAAACTGGTTTACGAATAGAGACTCCGGCTAAGGAATTCTGTTGACCGAGGGGAAGGTTTTAGGCATCCCTCGATCCCGTGGTTCAACCACGGTCGCTTGGTAGAGTGTATAGACTATTTTGGCATTACAAAATGTATAAACCACATAAAAGCACGCAAAATAATCAAACAATAAACAAAACAAAACAATCCAAAAATGTAAAGTCCAGTCCAATTATACAGTCCAAAA
>NW_025878897.1:0-1035 GCF_002878395.1 Capsicum annuum
CTTTAATTTAGTTTTGTTTGAGAACTTGTAAAGTGAATTAGTGACTTGAAAGTGTTTAACGGTAGATATTTGAAATGTAAACTTTTCATTTTGAATTTAGTTTAGTTTGGTAACTTGTAAAGTGAATTAGTGACTTGAAAGTGATGAAGTATAGGTACTTGAAATTTGGACTTTTAATTTTGAATTTAGGAAAGATTAGTAACTTGTAAAGTGAATTAGTAACTTGAATGTGATTAAGTGTAGGTACTTGGAATGCGAACTTTTTCATTTTAAATGTAATTTAGTTTGATAACTTAGAGTGAATTAGTGACATGAAAGTGATAAAATGTTGGTACTTGAAATGTGAAGTTTTCATTTTGGATTTTGTTTAGCTTGGTAACTAGTAAAGTGAATTTGTGACTTGAAAGTGATTAATTGTAGGTACTTGAAATGTGAACTTTTCAGTTGAAATTTTGTTTAGTTTGGTAATTTGTAAGGTGTATAAGTGACTTGAAAGTATTTTAAGTGTAGGTACTTGGAATGCGAACTTTTTATTTTGAATTTAATTTACTTTGATAAACTTTAAAGTGAATTAGTGACTTAAAAGTGATTAAGTGTAAGTACTTGAAATGCAAACCTTTCATTTTGAATTTGGTTTACTTTGATAACTTGTAAAGTGAATTAGTAACTTGAAAGTGATTAAGTATAGGTACTTGGAATGCGAACCTTTCATCTTTAATTTAGTTTTGTTTGAGAACTTGTAAAGTGAATTAGTGACTTGAAAGTGATTAAGTGTAGGTCCTTGAAATGTGAACTTTTCATTTTGAATTAAGTTTAGTTTGGTAGTTTAGTTTGTGACTTGAAAGTAATTAAGTATACGTATTTGAAATATGAACTTTTCATTCTGACTGTGGTTTAGTTCGGTGACTTATAAAGTGAATTAGTGACATGAAAGTGATTTAATGTTGGTGCTTGAAATGTGTAATTTTCCTTTTTAATTTAGTTTAGGTTGGTAACATGTAAAGTTAATTAGTGACTTGAAAGTGATTAATTGTA
>NW_025878898.1:0-2316 GCF_002878395.1 Capsicum annuum
GTTCAGTGGCTCATGATATTTTAGATTCAGTCATGCAGTTTGTTTCAGTTATGCATGCCACAACATAGTCTCAGTTCCTCAGTATCTTCAGTTTAAATAGTCTCATTTGAGGATGAATGTTCTCAAGGGGGGATATCGTAATACCCCGTATTCTTTCTAGTTCAATTCAACTCAAAAGGGGTACATCAAAGACTTAGGACCTGAAATTTCACCTAAGTGTTGGAGACTTAAGTCTCATTTTCGGCCTCTAAAATTTGATGACTTTATTCACAACCTTTTCGACCTTGGTATGTCAATTTCTAAGTTGTTTCATGATCAAAGTAGTCCATAATACCTTCGAGGTGAGTTTTGAAATTTTTAGAGAAGGATTGGGGCATGTTTGGTTGGCCAAAAAAGAACATCGATGCAATATCACCACGCCGTGTCGGTGGCCGCATCGAGTAGGCAACGCGATATTTTGCTAATCGTATCACAGTGAGCTATACGATGCATTGTTGATCGCATCGGTACCCAGTTTTATGTTTTTAAACTATGGGTTTATGGGGGCATTTGAGTCATTTACCCTCACCCAAATCCGCCCAAAACACATAATTTTAGCCTCAAATAGCATAGATGCTTCATTATTCATCTTTTTCCTCTCCAAGAAAAAATCCCTAGCTCCAAGAATCAAGAACAATTCCATAACTCCTACTCCAAGAAAGATTATAATCCAAAGTTTTGGGTTCAAGAACTTCAAGAAAAAGCTTCAAAAACGCAATTAGAGATTCAAAAGTTCAACCTTTTACATTCAATTCATCAAGCAAAGTATATAGGGTTATGAACAAGGATTCTCTTTCATCCTTGTGTCCAAAACTAGTTTTCGAAGTTTAATTTACATGAATTTATATGATTTACAGTTTAGGGTTCATACCCAATTATCATTATTTGAAGATGTTGATGTTTCAAGTGATTAAATGTTGAATTGCCTCTCTACTTTTGCATGTTTATGCGTGTGAAATGATTTTATTTAAATTAAGAAATAAATTTCACTATCTTGGCTAGAATTATGCAAGAATTTTAAGATTTTGATTATTGAGCATGACTTTATTATAGTTTGACATGAGTTTGAAACATGGGTTTTAAGCCCTAAGTATAAGTATTGATATTTCAAAAAGATGATGTTTTTAAGCATCTCATGACTAGCTTATATTCAGATTTTTGAAAAAAGATTTGATCTTTTGATCCTCAATTAAGTTATGGAATCCACTTTACAGTTTTATTACAAGTTATAGAAAACAGATTAGTTTTGATTACAGCTTAAAACAGACAGATGCATAACGGGTTTTCATTATAAACCCTTATGCTAGTTTTAAAGTGGATTTCCTACAGAATGAGCATACAGATTAAAGGGGGTAGTATTTAGCACCGAGAGGTAAGTTTGGGTTTAGCGCATCCTACTTACCCAGAACTACAAGCGAATGTAGGTTCAGAGTATCAGATTATTCCCATTTCTATATGGATGACAGATACAGATTGTGATCACTTAGATTAGGTTATACTCTTTGGCAAGAGTATGACACTAATCCCCAACGTGAGATTCTCCCATAAGGGAACTAGATATTGGACACTATGATAGCTCACATAGTGTATGTCAGTTAGAAGAACCTCCTTTGCTAAATAGTTTTAAAAGAATTTTCCTACAGCTTACGAAACAGAAAAGAATAACAGAAAAACTTTTAGAAACTAAGTGGAAAGGCTCACGATTTTACCCAGCTATTGTTTTACACAAGTCATTCGTCATGATATTTCAGCTTTAGTTTACAGATAATAAAGGTGTGTCCTTTTACACTTAGCCTGCATAATTTGAAAATAAACTTGACTTCAGCCCTACCTATTCTAATAGCAGAAAGAGTGAAAGTACAGCTTTTAAAATGAAGTGCTATGGATTCCAGGATCTATACAGTATGTTTTATTACTCATGATTTATGATTTTTAGTTTTCAGTTATTCAAGCTAATGTGAGCCATTTATATTTAGGATGCATTCCTTTATGAGTTTATATGAATATTGAGATATTATTTTACTTTTGTATTCACCCCCACATGCTTAGTACATTCCAAAAGTACTGATCCACATATATGTCTATGTGCTACATTGTCGCATAATGTAGGTTCAGGTGCTCAGTTCCAGCAGCGTGATTGACCGTGAGCATCTCTATCTACATCCCGATAGTTGGTGAGTCCTCATAGTTAGGGTACCCAATTATTCAGATTTCTAGCTTTCTAGATTATTTTATTCAGTTATGTCAGACAGTTTGAGTCAGTTGGGGGTCTGTCCC
>NW_025878899.1:0-1086 GCF_002878395.1 Capsicum annuum
ATATAATAGTATATCATCTATGTATACTATACAATTAGGTAATTGTTTAAAATAACTATCCATAAAGTGTTGGTATCTACCTGATGCATTTTTATATCCAATGGTAATACATTCCATTCATAAAATTCTTGTGGCACTGTAAACACAGTTAGTTTCTTAGAATCTTCGTCTAACTTTAGGTGGTAAAATCCTGATTTACAGTCAAATTTGCTAAAGTAATTATATCCTTGTATTTGTCTTATTTTTAATATCTTATTTGGTATTGGATAATTATATTTCATAATTTTTGCATTTAGGTTTCTATAATCAATAACCATTCTACTTTTTCCTCTTTTTTGTTCACTGTATTTATTTACTATGAATGTTGGGCTAGTGTGTTTGCTATTACTTTTTTGTATATATTATTTTTCTAATAATTCATCTATATGCATTTTAAATTTTTTTAAATCATCAAAGTTATATGTTAATGATTTTTGGGTTATTATACTATTTTTATCTATTAGTTCAATTCTTACAGTAGTCTTATGTTTTTCCTTTCTTTTAATGGATCTTCACTGTATAGTTTTCTTAATTTTTTCTTTATTAATTCTATCTTATCTATTGAAAATATAGTTATTTCTTCATTATTTATTGAAAATATAACTAGTTCTATTGTGTCTTCAGTATTTTTTATATTTTTTAATTTTTGTGTGATTTTTTTACTTTCTTTTATCCAATCAGCTTTCTTTCTTATTTTATTAATAACTCTTTTTGCTCTTACCCATTGTTTACATGGTGTTGTAAACTACCAGTGTGTTTTAGTTATTATATGTGGGTATAGTTTATCTAAAAAGGATATTCCTAAAAACATATCTTTTGATGTTAGTTCATAATTATAGATCTCTTCTATTGTTAATATCTTATCCCATACTTGTATTTTTATATTTCTAATTTTATAGGTAATTAAACTTCCTTCATTATTAAATCCTTTAACTACTATTGGTGTTTTTAGCTTATCCTATTTGTCTTCTGGTAAACAGTTATATCTACATAAGTTGGCTTCTGCTCCTATATCTATCATAGGTGTATAATATCTATTATAATATC
>NW_025878900.1:0-4580 GCF_002878395.1 Capsicum annuum
TTTTAAATCACCATACTGGGATGATCCTCAACCTCCTGGGCCCACCCTAAAAATCACGGGATATAGCACACCGAGTTAATCTAAAATATGCCTCGTTCACTTTGTTTTGCCCATTTGCCACCCAAATGTCAACAAAAATTTAAACGGACCACACTGGGATGATCCCTAACCTCCCCGGCACGTCCTAATCAATTTTTAGCCCACAGCACACACGGACCTCGGGCCCTTCACTGAAACCGTGGGCTATAGCACACCAATTTAGCCCAAAAATGCCCCGTTCGTGCAGTTTCGCCCGTTTGTCCACCCAAATGGACATAAAAATTTAAACGGACCATAATGGATCGATCCCCAACCTCCTTAGCATGCCTCAGTCGATTTTTGAACCACAGGATGCCCGGACCCCTGGCCCACCCCCAAAACCGTGGGCTATTGCAAACCGGTTTAGCCTGAAAATGCCCTATTCGTGCCGTTTCATCCATTTGTCCACCCAAATGGATACAAAAATTTAAAAAGACCATACTGGGATGATTCATAACCTCCATGGCATGCCTCGGTCTATTTTCGGCCCACATCACATCCGGACCTCAGGCCCACCTCCAAAACCGTAGGATATAGCACACTGATTTGGCCCAAAAATGCCCCGTTCGCACCGTTTTACCCGTTTGTCCACCAAAATGGCCACAAAAAATTAAACGGACCATATTGGGACTATCCCCAACCTCCCTGGCATGTCCCGTTCAATTTTGACCCATAGCACGCCCGGACTCCCGGCCCACCCCCAAAACCATGAGATATAACTCACTAATTTGGCCTGAAAATGCATCGTTCGCGCTGTTTAGCCCATTTGTCTACCCAAATGGCCACAAAAATTTAAACGAACCATAGAGGGACAATTCCCAACCTCCCTATCACACCACAATTGATTTTCGGCCCACAGCACTTCTGGACCCTGGTCCCACTCCCGAAACTATATGCTATAGCACACCGATTTGGTCCAAAAATGCCTCATTTCTGTAGTTTCGCCCGTTTGTCCACCCAAATAGCCACTAAAATTTAAATGGACCACACTAGGATGATCCCCAAACCTCCTAGCATGCCCCGATTGATTTTCGGCCCACAACACATTCGAACCCCTGGCCCACCCCCAAAATCGTGGGCTATAGCACACTGATTTAGCCCAAAAATACCCCGTTCGCGCCGTTTCTCCCGTTTGTCCATCCAAATGGCCATGAAAATTTAAACGGATTATACAGGGATGATCCCAATCTCCCTGGCATGCCCTCATCAATTTTTGACACACAGCAAGGCCGGACCCCAGGCCCCTCCCCAAAATCGTGAGCTATGGCAAACCGACTTGGCCCGAAAACTCCTCATTCGGGCCATTTCGCCTGTTTGTCCACCTAAATGGCCACAAAAATTTTAACGGACCATACTGGAATGATCCCCAATCTCCTTGGCATGCCCCAGTCGATTTTTGGACCATAGGACGCCCGGACCCCTGGTCCACCCCTAAAACCGTGGGCTATTGCAAACCGGTTTAGCTTGAAAATGCCCTATTCATGCCGTTTCATTCGTTTGTCCACCCAAATGGATACAAAAATTTAAACGGACCATACTGGGATGATCCCCAACCTCTCTGGCTTGCACCGGTTGATTTTTGGCACACAGCACGCCTAGACCTCAAGCCCACCCCCGATACCGTGTGCTATAGCACACCGATTTGGCACGAAAATGCCCCGTTCCCTCCGTTTCGCCCGTTTGTCCACCTAAATGGCCACAAAAATTTAAATGGACCACAATGGGATGATTCCCAACCTCCCTGGCATGTCCCGGTCGATTTTTGGCCCACAGCAAGCCCAGACCCCAAGCCCACCCCCAAAACCGTGGGTTATAGCACACTGATTTGGCCCAAAAACTCCCCGTTTGCACTGTTTCACCCGTTTGTCCACCCAAATAGCCACTAAAATTTAAACGGACAACACTGGGACAATCCCCAACCTTCCTGGCATGCCCCGATTGATTTTTGACCCACAACACATTCGAACCCCAGGCCCACCCCCAAAATCGTAGGCTATAGCACACCGATTTAGCCCAAAAATACCCCGTTCGTGCCATTTCTCCCGTTTGTCCATCCAAATGGCCATGAAAATTTAAACGGATTATACTGGGATGATCCCAATCTCCCTAGCATGCCCTCATCAATTTTTGACACACAGCAAGCCCGGATCCCAGGCCCACCCCCAAAATCGTGAGCTATAGCAAACCGACTTGGCCCGAAAACTCCTCATTCGCGCCGTTTTGCCTGTTTGTCCACCTAAATGGATACAAAAATTTTAACGAACCATACTGGGATGATCCCCAACCTCCTTGGCATGACCCGGTCGATTTTTGGACTACAGGGCGCCCGGACCCCTGGCCCACCCCCAAAACCGTGGGCTATTGCAAATCGGTTTAGCTTGAAAATGCCCATTCGTGTCGTTTCATCCGTTTGTCCACCCAAATGGATACAAAAGTTTAAACGGACCATACTGGGATGATCCCCAACCTCTCTGGCTTGCACCGGTTGATTTTTGGCCCACAGCACGCCTGGACCCTGGGCCCACCCCGATACCGTGTGCTATAGCACATCGATTTGGCATAAAAATGCCCCGTTCGCGCCATTTCGTCCATTTGTCCACCCAAATGGCCACAAAAATTTAAATGGACCACAATGGAATGATTCCCAACCTCCCTGGCATGTTCCGGTTGATTTTTGGCCCACAGCAAGCCCAGATCCTAAGCCCACCCCCAAAACTGTGGGTTATAGCACACCGATTTGGCCCAAAAACTCCCCATTTGCACTGTTTCGCCCGTTTGTCCACCCAAATGGCCACGAAAATTTTGACGCACCATACTGGGGCGATCCCCAACCTCCCTAGCGTGCGTTGGTCGATTTTCAGCCCACAGCACGCCCGAACCCTGGGCCCTCCCCCAAAATTATGGGCTATAGCACACCAATTTTTTCTAAAAATGCCTTGTTCGCATCGTTTTGCCCATTTGTCCACCCAAATGGCCACAAAAATTTAAACGAACATTGGGATGATCCCCAACCTCCTTGGCATGCCCTGATTGATTTTTGAACCATAGCAATCCCGAACCCCAGGCCCACCCCTGAAATCGTGGGCTATAGCACACAAATTTGGCCTGAAAATGCTCCGTTCATGATTTTTTGCCCATTTGTCCACCCAAATGGCCACAAAAAAATTAAACGGATCATACTAGGACGATCTCCAACCTCCCTAGAATGCCTCGATCAATTTTTGGCCCACAGCACGCTCGAACCTCGGCCCCACCCTCGAAATTGTGGGCTATAGCACATCGATTTAGCCTGAAAATGCCTCGTTCACGCTATTTTGCCCGTTTGTCCACCCAAATGCCACAGAAATTTTAACAGACCATACTGGGATGATCCCCAACCTCCCTGACATGCCGCAGTTTATTTTCGGCCCACAACACGCCCGGACCCCAGGCCTACCCCCAAAACCATGGGCTATAACACACCCATTTGGACCAAAAATGCCCCATTCACACCATTTCTCCTGTTTGTCCACCCAAATGGCCACAAAAATTTAAACGGACCACACTGGGGCGATCCCAACCTCCCTGGCACATCTCGATCAATTTTTTACCAACAGCACGCCCAGTCTCCAGGCCCATCCTCAAAATCGTGGGCTATAGGACACTGATTTGGCCCGAATATGCCCCGTTTGAGGCGTCTCGCCCGTTTGTCCACCCAAATGGCCATAAAAAATTAAACAGACCACACTGGGATGATCACCAACTACCCTGTCCAGCCCCAATTGATTTTCAAACCATAGCACGCCCAAACCCCGGGCCCATCCCCGAAACCATGGGCTATAGCACACTGATTTAGCTCGAACACACGCCGTTCGCATCATTTCGCCCGTTTGTCCACCTAAATGGCCACGAAAAATTAAATGAACCACACTGGGATGATCCCCAACCTCCCTGGCATGCCCTGGTTGATTTTCGACCCACAACACGCCCGTTCTAAGCAAAATATATCTATTCACAAGTCTTCTTTTTGTAAACCAAAGTTCTCTCTCAATGCATCACCAGGCTCTCAGACTCCCCTTCTTGAAATTTTTCAATATTGTCTATTTCCCATTAGTTTGATTAGTCCCATAGTTTAGAAGAAAAAATTACTAATTGTGAGCACATATATCTAGCTATGTCAACAAGTGCAGCTCATAACCATTTAACTTTTAAGTTTGCAGGATATAAAAGCATTGTTCCCTTCTGATAAGAATCCCTTTCCCTTCTACGCTGGTTTTGGAAATAGACACACAGATGAGATCATCTACCTCAAGGTTGGACTACCAAAAGGGATAATCGATGCTATCAATCCAAAGGTACATAGTTAGCTCTTACTATCAACAGAAAATGACCTTCTTCAGATGACTCTGTTACAGAAAGTCTCTTATGATACTTTTTATAACCTACAGGGTCAAATTAATATTAATCGCCATGTAGCTACAAAATCATATACCTCTCTTCATAGTCTTGTGACTGCCATGTTT
>NW_025878901.1:0-5076 GCF_002878395.1 Capsicum annuum
TTGACAAACGATAGAAACGGCTCGCACGGGGCATTTTTGGGCGAAATCGCTATGCTATAGCCCACGGTTTTGGGGGAAGGCCTGGGGTCCGGGCAAGTTGTGGGCTAAAAATTGATCGAGGTGTGCCATGGTGTTTGGAGAACATCCATGTGTGGTCTGTGTAAAATTTTATGGTCATTTGGGTGAACAAACGAGCTAAAAGGCACAAACGGAGCATTTTCAGGCCAAATTGGTGTGCTATAGCCCACGATTTTGGGGGTGGGCCAGGGGTTCGGGCGTGATGTCGGTAGAAAATTGATCAGGGTATGCCTGGGAGGTTGGGAATCATCCCAGTATGGTCTGTTTAAATTTTTATGGCCATTTGGGTAGACAAACGGGAAAAACGGCATGAACGAGGCATTTTTAGGCTAAATAGGTGTGCTATTACCCACGGTTTCGAAGGTGGGCTCGGGGTCCAGGCGTGCTTTTGGCCAAAAATTTACTGCGGCATGCCAGGGAGGTTATGGATCATCCTAGTGTGGTCCGTTTAAATTTTTATGGTTATTTGGGTGTAAAAATGTGCGAAATGGCATGAACGGGCATTTTTAGGCCAAATCGGTGTGCTATAGCCCACGATTTCAGGGGTGGGTATGGGGTCCGAGCGTATTGCCGGCCAAAATTGACTGGGGTGTGCCAGGGAGGTTGGGGATCATCTCAGTATAGTCCATTTAAATTATTGTGGCTATTTGTCTGGACAAATGGGTAAAACGACAAGAACGGGGCATTTTTAGGCCATATCATTGTGCTATAGCCCATATTTTTGAGGATGGGACCAGGTTCTGGGCATGTTGTTGCTCAAAAATTGATCGGAGCGTGCCAGGGAGGTTGGGGATCGTCCAAATGTGGTCCTTTTAAATTTTTGGGGCCATTTGGGTGTACAAACAGGCAAAATGGCACGTACGGGGTATTTTCGAACCAAATCAGTGTGCTATAGCCCACGATTTTGGGGATGGGCCCGGGGTCTGGGCGTGCTAAGTGCTGAAAATTAATAGAGCTATGCCAGGGAGGTTGGGGATCATCTCAGTATGGTTTGTTTAAATATTTGTGGCCATTTAAGTTGGAAAAACGAGCGAAACGGCGCGAACGAGGTATTTTTGGGCAAAATTGGTGTGCTATAGCCCACAGTTTCGGGGTGGGCCCGTGGTCCGGGCGTGCTGTGGGCTGCAAATCAATTAGGCCATGCCAGGGAGGTTGAGGATCATCCCAATATGGTCCATTTAAATTTTTGTGGCTATTTGGGTGGATAAACGGGTGAACCGATGCAAATGGGGCATTTTTGCCCCAAATAAGTATGCTATAGCCCTCGGTTTTGGGGGTGGGCCCGGGGTCATGGCATGTTGTGGGCCAAAAATTGATTGGGGCATGCCAGGGAGGATGATGATCATTCCAGTATGGTCCGTTTAAATTTTCATGGCCATTTGGATGGAAAAATGGGCAAAACGACACGAACGGGGCATTTTCGGGCTAAATCAGTGTGCTATAGACCACAGTGTCGGGGGTGGACCCAGGGTTCGAGTATGCTGTGGGCTGAATATCGATCGAAGAGTGCCAGAAAGGTTGGGAATCATCCCAGTGTGGTCCATTTAAATTTTTGTGGCCATTTGGGTGGACAAACGGACAAAACAGCATGAACGGGGCATTTTCGGTCCAAATCATTATGCTATAGCCTACGGTTTCGGGGGTAGGCCCGAGGTTCGGGCGTGTTGTAAGCCAAAAATTAACCAGGGCATGCCAGGGAGGTTAGGGATCATCCCAGTAAGGTCCGTCTGAATTTTTATGGACTTTTGTGTAAATAAACGGACGAATCGGCTCGAATGAGGCATTTTTGGGCCAAATCGGTGTGCTATAGCCCACGATATTGGGTGTAGGCTTGGTGTCCGAGAGTGCTGTGCACTGAAAATCAACTGGGGCATGCTAGATAGATTAGGGATCATCCCAGTATAGTCCATTTAATTTTTTATGGCCATTTTGGAGGACAAACGGGCGAAACAGTGTGAACGGGGCATTTTTGGGCCAAATCAGTATGCTATAGCCCACAATTTCAGGTGTGGGAAAGGGGACCGGGTTTGCTGTCGGCCAAAATTCAACTGAGTAGTGTCAGGGTGATTGGGAATCATCCCAGCATAGTCCGTTTAATTATTCGTGACCATTTGGGTGGATAAACGAGCGAAACGGCGTGAACGGGGCATTTTTGAGCCAAATTGGTGTGCTATAGCCCACGATTTCAAGGATGGGCTCGGGGTTTAGGCGTACTGTGGGTTGAAAATCGACCGAGGCATGCCAGGGTGTTTGGGGATCATCCCAGTATGGTCCCTTTAAATTTTAGTGGCTATTTGGGTGGATAAACATGTGAAACTATGCGAACGGGGCATTTTCAAGCCAAATTGGTGTGCTATAACCCACAATTTTGGGGGTGGGACAAAGGTCCGAGCGTGCTATGGGCCAAAAATTGATCGAGGCATGCCAGGAAGGTTTGGGATCATCCCAGTGTGGTTCGTTTAAATTTTTGTAGCCTTTTGGGTGGAGAAACTGGAAAAACAGCACGAATGGGGTATTTTTGAGCCAAAATAGTGTGTAACAGCCCATGGTTTCGTGGGTGGTCCCGGGGTCCAAGTGGGCTGTGGGCAAAAAATTGATTGGGGCATGCCAGGGAGGTTGAGGATCATCCCAGTGTGGTCCATTTAAATTTTTGTGGCTATTTGGGTGGACAAATGGGTGAAATGGTGCGAACGGGCATTTTTGAGCTAAATCGGTGTGCTATAGCCAACAGTTTTGGGGGTGGCCCCGGGGTCCGAGTGTGTTGTGGGTGAAAAATTGACCGGGGCATGCCAGGGAGGTTGACGATAGTCCCAGTATTGTACATTTAAATTTTTGTGGCCATTTAGGTGGACAAACTGGAGAAACGGTGCGAACAGGGTATTTTTGAGTTAAATCGGTGTGCTATAGGCCACGGATTTAGGGGTGGGCCTGGGGTCAAGGCGTGCTGTTTCTCGAAAATTGTTCAGGGCATGCCTGGGAGGTTGGGGATCATCCTAGTATGGTCCGTTTAAATTTTCATGGCTATTTGGGTGGACAACGGGTGAATGGGGCATTTTCAGGCCAAATCAGTGTGCTATAGCCCATGGTTTCAGGGGTTGGCCCGGGATCCGGGTGTGCTGTGGGCTAAAAATCAACCGGGGCATGCCATGGAGGTCGGGGATCATCCCAGTATAGTCCGTTTAAATTTTTGTGGCTATTTTGGTGGACTAACAGCCAAAACAGCTCGAACGGGGCAATTTCGGGCCAAATCGGTATGCTATAGCCACCTGTTTTAGGGGTGGGCCAAGGGTTCGAGCATGTTGTTGGCCAAAAATTGAACGGGGCATGCCAGGGAGGTTGGGGATCATCCCAGTGTAGTCTGTTAAAATTTTGGGGGTCATTTGGGTGGAGAAATGGGCGAAATAATACGAACGGGGCATTTTTATGCCAAATACGTTTCTATAGCGCACAATTTTGGGGGTGGATCCGGGGTTTGGGTGTGCTGTGGACCCAAGATTGATTGAGAAATGCTAGGGAGGTGGGGGATCATCCCTGTGTGGTCTGTTTAAATTTTTGGGTCAATTTGGGTGGACAAACAGGCGAAACAGAGCGAACAGGGAATTTCCGGGCTAAATCAGTGTGCTATAACCCATGATTTTGGGGGTGGTCCCGGGGACTGCTCTTTCTGTGGGCTAAAAATCAACCGGGGAGTACCAGGGAGACTGGATATTATCCCAGTGTGGTCCATTTAAATTTTTGTTGCCATTTGGGTGGAAAAATGGGCAAAACGGTGAGAACAGGGTATTTTTATGCCAAATTGGTGTGCTATAGCCTACGATTTCGAGGCTAGGCTCGGGGTCCGGGTGTGATGTGCATCAAAAATCTACTGGGGCATGCCAGGGATACTGGGAATCCTTCCAGTGTGGTCCGTTTAAATTTTCGTGGCTATTTGGGTAGACAAATGGGTGAAACGGTGCGAATGGGGCATTTTCAGGCCAAATCAGTATGCTATAGCCCACGGTTTTGGGGGTGGTCCGGGGCTCTGGGCATGCTGTTAGTTGAAAATTAACTGGGGCATACCAGGGAGGTTAAGGATCATCCCAGTATGGTCTGTTTAAATTCTTATGATCATTTGGGTATACAAACGAGCGAAATGGCAGGAACGGGGCATTTCGAGCCAAGTCGGTATGCTATAGCCCATGGTTTTGGGGGTGGGCCTGGGGTCCGAGAGTGTTGTGGGAAAAAAATTGACCAAAGTATGCCATGGAGGTTAGGGATCATCCCAGTATGGTCCATTTAAATTATCGTGTCCATTTGGATGGACAAACGGGTGAAACGGTAAGAATGGGGCGGTTTTGGGCCAAATCGGTGTGCTATAGCCCAAAAGTTCGAGGGTTGGACAAGATTCCGGGCGTGATGTAGATCAAAAATCGATCGGGGCATGCCAGGAAGGTTGGGGATCATCCAAGTATGGTCCGTTTTAATTTTTATGGCTATTTGAGTGGACAAACATGCGAAACAACACGAATGGGGCATTTTCGAGCCAAATTGGTGTGCTATCGCCTACGGTTTTAGGGGTGATCCCGGGGTCCGGCCATGCTATGTGCTAAAAATCGACAGAGGCATGCCAGGGAGGTTTGGGATCATTCCAGTATGGTCCGTTTAAATTTTTATGGCCATCAAAGTTGACAAACGATAGAAACGGCGCGCACGGGGCATTTTTGGGCGAAATCGCTGTGCTATAGACCACGGTTTTGGGGGAAGGCCTGGGGTTCGGGCGTGTTGTGGGCTAAAAATTGACCGAGGCATGCCATGGTGTTTGGGGATCATCTATGTGTGGTCTGTGTAAAATTTAATGGTCATTTGGGTGAACAAACGAGCTAAAAACCGCGAACGGAGCATTTTCAGGCCAAATCGGTGTTCTATAGCCCACAATTTTGGGGGTGGGCTAGGGGTTCGGGCGTGATGTCGGTAGAAAATTGAGCAGGGTATGCCTGAGAGGTTGGGAATCATACCTGT
>NW_025878902.1:0-12544 GCF_002878395.1 Capsicum annuum
TTTGGATGATTTCTAAGAGACCGCTCCTCCACCGATAGTAAATACATAGCCACTCGTGGATTTTACTTCGTTCAATCTGGTGATCCAATTTTCATCACTATATCCTTCAAGTACCACAGGATATTTATTATAATACAAAGGGTAGTCTTAAGTATATTTAAGATACCCCAAAACTCTTTTCATTGTCATCCAATGAGTTTTATTAGGATTACTCGTGTACCGACTCAACTTACTAATAACGTATGATATGTCTGGTCATGTACAGTTCATTATATACATTAAACACCTCAATACTCTTGCGTACTCTAATTGTGAGTCACTTTCAACTTCATTCTTTCGAAGTGCAAAGCTCACATCCAATGGAGTCTTGGCAATACCAAATTCCATATACTTGAATTTGTCAAGTACTTTTTCAATGTAATGAGACAGTGATAATGCCAACCCTTGTGGAGTTCTATGGATTCTTATCCCTAAGATCACATCCGCAACTCCAAGGTCTTTCATATCGAACTTCTCTCGAGAATTTATTTCATTGTATTTATGTCTGAAATGTCTCTACTGATGATCAACATATCATCCACATATAAACACACAATGACTTGGTGATTTGGAGTGTCTTTAATATAGACACATTTATTACATTCATTAATTTTGAATCTATTTGCCGACATGATTTGGTCAAACTTTGCATGTCATTGCTTAGGTTCTTGTTTTAGTCTATAAAGTGACTTAACAAGTTTACACGCCTTATTTTCTTTTCTCAGAACCACAAAACCCTCAGGTTGTTCTATGTAAATTTCTTTCTTCAATTCTCCATTTAGAAATGCGGTTTTCACATCCATTTGATGGATTTCAAGACCATCTACCGCTGCCAGGGCAATTAACATTCGAATCAACGTTATCCTTGTTACCGGTGAGTATGTATCAAAGTAATCAAGACCTTCTTTTTGTTTGAAACCTTTTACTACAAGTTTTGCCTTATATTTGTCGATAGCACCATCCGCTTTCATTTTCTTTTTAGATATCCAAAAGGTTTATTTCCTGGAGGAAGATCAACAAATTCGCACGTATGGTTGCTTAAGATTGAATCAATCTCACTATCAACTGCCTCTTTCCAAAAGGATGAGTCCGAAGATGCCATCTCTTCCTTAAATGTTTGAGGCTCATTTTCTAACAGAAATGTTACAAAATTCAATCCAAACAAAGTTGACGTTCTTTGACTTGTACTACATCTTGGATTTTCATCATGATGTACATTCTCACTTGGTTCATCTCGAGGTCGTTTAGACCCTTCAATAGACTGTTCATGTCTAGTTTTATATGGATAAATATTTTTTAAAAATTCAGTGTTATCTGATTCAATTATCGTATTTTTATTAATATCCAGATGTTCGGATTATGAACCAAAAATTGACATACTTTACTACTTTTAGAATATCCAATGAACACACAGTCCACCGTCTTAGGTCCTATCTTAACCCTTTTAGGCATAGGAACTTGGACCTTCGCTAGACACCCCCACACTTTGAAATATTTCAAGTTGGGTTTTCTTCCTTTCCATTTTTCATAAGGAATTGATTGTGTCTTACTATGGGGAACTCTATTGAGTATTCAGTTGGCTATAAAGATACCCTCCTCCCAAAAGTTTTGCTATAAACCTGAACTTATAAGTAAGGCATTCATCATTTCCTTTAAAGTTTGGTTTTTCCTTTCCGCAATACCATTAGATTGAGGTGAATATGAGGTCGTAGTTTGATGAACAATTTTATTATCTACACATATTTCGGTGAAGGGAGATTCATATTCTCCATCCCTATCACTTCTTATAGTTTTGATCTTGTTCTCTAACTAATTTTTAACTTCAGTTTTGTATTGCCTAAACGCATCTATTGCTTCATCCTTACTATTTAGTAAGTAGACATAGCAATATATAGTGTAATCGTCAATAAAAGTTATAAAATATTTTTTTCCACCACGTGATGGTGTTGACTTTATATCACAAATGTCAGTGTGGATTAAGTTTAAGGGGTTGAAATTCCTTTCAACGGACTTATACAAATGCTTAGCATACTTTGATTCCACACAAGTTTGACACTTTGATTTATTGCACTCAAAGTTTGGCAAAACTTCTAGAGAAAATACTCAATTACCCCACTGGACTATACCTCAAAAGGCTATGACACACCTTAACTTAAAGGGGGTCCTATTATCCCCTCCCCCCTCCCCCCCGGAACTAATTAAAAGTGTAATTTTGACACTCTTAGTGCCTACGTGACACATACGTGGCACACACATGTTCCTACATGGACACTTCAGTGAGTTGTACCATGTATGTGTCATGTAGGTGCCACATAGGCACTAGGGGTGTCAGAATTACACTTTTAATTAGTTCAGGGGGTTAATAGGACCCCCTTTAAGTTGAGGTGTGTCATAGCCTTTTTGGGTATACTTTAGGAGGGTAATTGAGTATTATCTAAAACTTCTAAGTTAATAATTTATCGTAATGTTTTGTAATTAACATGGCCTAGTTGTTCATGCCACAAATTGCGAGACTCAAGCAAGTAAGAAGAATTTGAACTTTTATTGATTTCAACATTCATTACATTCATTTTGAATAGGCCCTCATTGAGGTAGCCTTTTACTACATACACTTCTCCTTTACTAAGTACAATTTTTTCAAAAATAAATACACATTTGAATCTGTTCTTGTGTAGAAGTAAAACAGAAATCAAGTTCTTTCATAACTCAGGAACATACAAGACATTGTTAAGTGTCAACACTTTGCTGGAAGTCATCTTCAAGCACACTTTTCCTGTTCCTTCCACTTTTGCAATAGCGGAGTTTGCCATGTAGATTTTTTCTTCTACTTGAGCTGGAGCGAACGTCGAAAACAACTCCTTGTTAGCACAAACATGGCGGGTGGCACCAGAATCCATCCACCAGTCGTAAGGATTTCTCACCAAGTTGCATTTGAAAAGCATAGCACACAGATCATCCATTTTTTCTTAGACTCAGCCAGATTTTCTTGGTCTTTCTTCTTTCCTTTCTTCAGGGTACGACAATCCATAGACTTGTGGTCAATCTTTCCACAGTTGAAGCATTTTTTCTTGAATTTATTCTTGGGTTGATTGCTTTTATTTTCAGCTTTCTTTCGCTTTTTAGAGTTGTTTTGATCATTTTCTATAATGTTTGCTCCACTCATTGCAGAATTACCTCTTGACCTTCTTTATGCAGCCTTGTTATCTTCTTCAATGTGTAGTCGTACAATCAGATCTTTGACTGACATCTCCTTACGTTTGTGTTTCAAATAATTTTTGAAGTCTTTCCACATAGGTGGTAGCTTCTCTATTATTGCCGTTACTTGAAATGATTCATTCACAATCAAACCTACAGTAAAGTTCATGTGAATACTAAGAACATTTTTAAATTGTTCAACAACGGTATTTGTCAAAATCATACCTTCCGCTAGGAGATCATGGATGATCACTTGCAATTCCTGCACTTGGGAAACAACAGACTTGTTGTCTATCATTTTGTACTCCAGTAATCTTACAACAAAGAACTTTTTAGTTTCGGCATCCTCCGTCATGTACTTCTGTTGTAGCGCTCCCCATAACTCTTTTACAGTCTTGGTTCCATTATACACATTGTAAAGGTCATCTTGGAGACCACTCAAGATATAATTCCTGCAAAGGAAATCTGAGTGTTTTCAAGCCTCCAAAATCACGAAGTGTTCTTTTTCAGAGGTTCCCTCAGACACCTCCGGAGCTTCCCCAACTGTGAACCTTTAAAGACACAGAGTTGTGAGGTAGAAGAATATTTTATGCTGTCATCTCTTGAAGTCAATACCCATGAACTTTTCGGGTTTCTCCGCCGATGTCATAGCTTGCGGGGCATTAGTACAACTCATCGTGGCAATACTAGTTGCCATCATAGTCGTTCCAGCATCATGCATTTGACTATCAGTTGTCATTTTTCTGTCACCACAAGATAGTACCTTAAGTATATCGAAATACTTATTAAAAAATTGCAGCAACTTTAAATACTTCTTGTTTCTAGTTTAATGATGAAGTTTTTATGACTTTCAATCGTCAACCGAGTGATCTTTAACTTGTGATGAAAATTTTATTTCTTCAAATCACTAGTTAAGTTCAAACAGAGTAGAAAGCTAAAAGCTTTAATCTCCAGAAACCAAGCTATACAGATTCGAAAAAAAAAACTTTAGTGAAAAGAAAATTGCACCAAACAAGCAAAGAATTTTTTTTTCTTTTTCTAAAAATTATTCCTTAAGATTGTTATTTACAACGTTTTTCGGGTACAAGAATCTATATATATATGCAACAATAACTTCAACACAAGTTAAAGTCTAAGACAACAACACTTATGAAGTTCTTTTAACACCTTCAACACAAGATTACGAATAATCTATCCAAGAAGTATGTTAATTTTCAGAAATGATATGAAACAGAATTTTTAAGGCCAAGTCCCCCGACTTCACGGAGTGTCCTTAAAGAATAATTTTTCTCACTGTATCTGAGGTTATGGAATCTTCCTCCCAGGATAAAATGGTCAAACAAACCAACTGTAGCGGTACCTCAAACAATTAGAATCTCTTCAAACTCACTCAACGATTTGATTGATCATATGGAATATTTTTGAAGACAAGAAGAGTTTGTATTTCAGAAAATTTTTCATACCAAAATCAGTGGATAAATGCAGGTTTATATAGCCATCAAGTGGCCCTTCCGAAAGGTGGCAATGGTTCATCCGAAAAGGTGTATCCTTTGGAAGAGTCATGTCTGTTCATTCGAAACATTATATCTTTATCTGAACAGACACAACTATCTGAACAGCCACTCCTTTTCCAAAACAATATATCTTTTCATAAAAAGTTGTGTCCCTCCATTTTACATTCACACCAATTGAACTCAACAACCCTTACTGTCTCTCTTTCAGCAGGATCGCCCCCACAACAAGTTACTATGGTCCTCGATACAGGAAGTGAACTCACCTGGATTCGTTGTAAGAAAACACCAAACACACCCTTAATTTTTGACCCCCTTGTTTCTAAATCCTACTCTCTTATCCCATGTTCTTCCGCAACATGCACAACAAAAACCCGGGATTTTCCTAACCCCGTTATTTGTGACCCCAAAAAACTATGTCATGCTACGCTGACCTATGCTGACGGTTTTTCCATTGAAGGTAATCTCGCTAGCGAAACTTTCAGTTTAAATAATGTGAATTTACCCAGGACGGTGTTCGGATGCATGGATGGGAGTTCAGGTTCGACCCCGGAAGATGCTAAGACTACCGGGTTAATTGGAATGAACCGTGGTGCTTTATCTTTCGTTTCACAATCGGGTTACCCGACATTCTCTTATTGCATTTCAGGTCAGGACTCTAACGGCGTCCTTGTTTTTGGAGAAGCCAATTCTCCAGGGCTTAAACCCCGAAAGTATACTCCCTTAGTTCAAATATCAATTCCGTTACCTTCTTTTGATCGGGTTGCTTATACGGTTCAAATGTCATTACCACCAGTAACTTTGGTGTTTCCAGGTGTTGAAATGAGTTTCACTGCTGAAAAATTACTATACAAAGTAGTGGGGGAGACGAGAGGAAGGATCAAGTATATTGTTTTACAATGGGAAATTCAGATTTCTTAGGGGCAGCGGCGTACATTATTGGACATCATTACCAGCAAAATTTCTGGATGGAATATGATTTAGCACATTCTAGACTTGGATTAGTTGAAGCTAACTGCGAATTAGCTAGTCAAACATTAGGACTAGGCTTATAGTTAATTAATTTTCATATTAAAAATTAGGTGAAATATTCTAATTTCATTGAAGAAATAATATTACTTAAATATTATTTGTCATATAATATTTAATATTTCTTATATGGTGATACCGTAATGTTGAATTGCACATATTCTAATTTCATATAAGGATTAATGTTTTATAAATAATATTTGACATATAACAATATTCTTTTTACTGTAATATTTGAACTGCAATTATTCTAATTTATTTATAAGGATTAATATTATATAAATAATATTTGCCTTGTAATAATATTCTTTATATGGTAATATTTGAACTGCAATTATTTTAATTTGGGGATTAGGAATAATAATATCTAAGAGAATTTTCATATAATATTAGTCATATTGTAGAATTTGATTGCAATTAATAATGCAAATAGATTCCCTAAGATTAGCAATTGTCTTGTTCTCTATACGTCACATGTCTTAATGTCAAACTTGATTTCCCTCCTTTTAATCTGTATCTTCACTATTCAAAGGCTCCATTTGTTTTTTTTTAAGATTCAAACGTCTGAATTTGAATACACATCTGAATGATTAAGATGTTGTCTCTAGATCTGAAAACCGAATGATTAAGACAATTTTTCAACATCTGAATATGTAAAAAAAAATTATTTGTATACATAATAAAATAAAAAATACAATTCAAATAAAAATTAATTACATATTAAAAAAGTATGCAATTTAATATAACAAAACTATTAGTATTTGATTGAGAAAAAAATATTTATGTTTATTAGTAATAGTGGAGATGGCTTATAATGGTAGTTGCGGTGACAATAATTGATGTTAGTGATTAATAATGTTGGTGGCGATAATTGTGATGGTTGGTATTGTAGTGACTGTTATGATAATGGCGATTGTTGGTGGTGGTGGTTGTTGGCATGTGACATTGCTTGATGTTAGTAGTTTAACGTGTTGATTATGTTGGCTGAAACATGAATGCATGGTAATTGACGATGTGTTGGTGTTAGTTGGAGATGTTATTTGTTGTGATGGTGGAGATGGTTGTTAGTAAAGATAAATTGTAGCGATAGTACTGGTTGAAGTTGTGGTAGAGGTGGCGTTACTAGCGACAATGGTGGTGGCGGTCAAAGAATGTGCAGGGTTGTGATGTATTAGTGGTAGTTAGTGGTGGTGCTAGTTGTGATAGATGAGTTAGTTGGTAGTAGGAATTGGCCGGTAGTGGTTGTTGATTGTGGTGTTGTTGACGGCAGTGGTGGCAGTGAATATAATTAGAATAAAAGAGGTAGTAGGTGTGGTAGCGGTTGACAATTGTTGTTGATAGCGGTATTTTTTATCGATGGTGGAGGTGGTGGGTGGTGGTTGACAATAGTGACGGTGGAAGAGGTGGTTAGTGGTGGTGACTGTTGATTATGAATAGAGTGGTGAATATTATCCAACACCAGAATATCCCTTCAGACCTATTAAGACTTTGTTCTAGATCTGAATGATTAAGACCTATTAAGAGTTAAAACCTTAATAAAAAATAAATGAACTTAATGGTCTAAAGTTTGAACCATTCAGATTCAGACCTCCATTAAGTGCAAACAAATGAGGCCTAAAACTAGGAAGCCATCAAGTTAAAATTGAATTACTAAAATACCCTTTAAAATTTGAAAGACCATTTTATCCTTGATCAAAAAGAAAAAATTACATTCTTATTATATGAGTAATTTTAACTACACCTAATGAGAAGAGGGTTTCATCTACCTCTTGGGTTGTATATGTCATGTGAAATTTAATTATTTCACATTTCATCTTTACTTTTTGATCTTTAACATTTTATCCGTTTCTTTCTTTTGACTTTTAATATTCTTTTGCAAATTCTATAAAATGATGAGTGAAGTGCGATTATTTCTTTGTAGAAGTTCTCAATATTCTTCTTACCATTCTCATTTGTGATCATTTTCGTTATTATATAATGTATTTTCATGAATTAATATACAATAATAACTCTGATTTTTTATTTCATGACTCTGTAAGGGACCTTCGCTTGATTTCTTACCTATGCACTTCTTGCTTTTGTTGGCAATCTAGAGGGTTAGGTGTATCTTTACAAATCATTCAAAAGTTTGAGAATATTTGGCTCATGATGTGGTACTCTAATATTTTTAAGTATCTATTGAATCGTCGATTATGATGTTTTGATTATATTTTTAATATATAAGCAAATTTTCAAAAGTGTAGAATTTGAATTTGCATTTCTTCCTTTAATAATATTAAACAGAAACAATATCAATAAGACTGAGATCCCTAGAAGCAATCCCTAAGTTCCAGAACTACGTAGCCAGCGTAGGTACGAGATGTCACCCGTTAGATAAGACTGACATACTCAGGGGTCACCCGTTAGCATGTTTATATGTATAGGACTGATCCCAGGAGTCACCCGCTAGATTTGGACTGACTCCACAGCATATGTCTTTACTGGTGACGTGGTACTGACACCCTTCCTGTCAGGGCAGAGATTGGACCCCAGTCAGCTTAGCTTGGGTTATGTTGGTTAGATGAACACATCCCACAGTTTCAGTTACAGAATCAGGGCTGTCAAACACAGTCAACTCAGCTTAGTAGTACAAATTTAGTACTGTTAGATACAGTCAATGCTTATCATTATAAATAGACTTAAAGATCACCCGCTAGATAGGACTAATCTTAGACTAAGTCCAATCATCCTTATTATTAGTATGCTCATGATCACCCGCTAGATAGGACTGATCTTAGATTTAGTTACTCCATATAGAACGGAACTCAGATAGTTCCATCAGTACTTAGACTGTCAGATACAGTCGCTCAGTATCGGTTATATTAGTTAGTCCGATCATTACAGTTATATCAGTTATATCAATTCTCATAGCTTATGTTACTAGTATTCAGTCTTAGGACTGTTAGACACAGTCATTCAAACTAGTTTTTCATAATTCAAACTATCAAAAATAGTCAATAATCTATTCAGTACGTCAGTAATAGTAAAGTCATGTCGTCAGCATTCAGATTCAGTAGTCAGTATCATCACGAGTTCAGTAATAGTTATTTATACATGTGTGTATTCTCACGTCCATATTAGTTAGCATTGTTCATGCATATAACCCTTTGCATTTAACCTACCTCACTCGTATACTCAGTACATTCAGACGTACTGACGCATTTTTGCTTTGGTGTTTTATTTTACACCATAGCTTCAGAGGCACAATCTTCTGATCAACAGTAGATTCAAGTCTCAGAAGTCAGAGTTAAAAGTAAGTCCTCATCTTTTGAGGACATGATAATTTCAGTTTTCAGTTTATTTTAGTAGTTGGAGTTAGTTGGAGACATATTCCTTCAACTCCCTATTCAGACAATTTATAGGCTTTTCAGACTAGTATGTTCAGACTTCAGTTTATTTCAGTTGTTTTGGGTAGTTTATACCCCATTTTAGATGTTATAACTTAGTATGTTTTGTTCAGTTTGAACCTTACGGCCTTACAGTATTATGTGTTCCGCATTTTATGAGATATTATACAGTTTATATGTACAGATATCAGTCATGGGTTAGCTTGTGATCCTTCAGAGTCATAAGCACCGTGTAGCATTCAGGTTCAAAAAATCAAGTTGTTATAAACTTGGTATTAGAGCCTAAGGTTCAATAGAGTCCTAGGAAGTCTGAAAGCTGCATCTAGTAGAGTCTTGTACGTGCGTGTATTATGCACCACACTTATGTGTAAGAGGCTATGAGATGTTTTAGGAATAGTTTCCCTTCTTTCAGTATTCCTGTCGTGCCAGTGATCATAATCTCAGTCTAATCCATTTGTCCCTTTCTTCTGTAGATATGCCACCTAAAAGAAGAAATGGGAATCAATCATCCCCTCAGCTAAAAGACCCTTTGGGCGATCATGTTTCTTATGCGGAGTTCAGGACTGCATTCACCACTCTTGCTCAGTCAGTCACTGCCTAGAATGAATGACCAGCTATTGTTCCAGCCAACCCAGTGGCTAATTTAGCTACAGCTAGAATTTGGGACTTCACCTGAATGAATCCTCTATCTTTCACAGGGTCTAAGTCAGATAAGGACCCGCAGGAATTCCTAGATCAGGTTCAGAAAGTACCAGATGTTATGGGGATGACTACTATGAAGAGTGCTGACTTTGCCACATATCAGTTGTAGGATGTGGCTCATACTTGGTACAAATAGTAGAAGTCAAAAAGGTTAGATGATGCAGGCCCTATAGAGTGGGAGGAGTTTGCCTCTGCTTTCCTTTATAGATTCTTTCCGCTAGAACGTAGAGAAGCTAAGGTGCTAAAGTTCATCAACCTCAGGTAGGGCAGTATGATGGTAAAGGAGTATTCTCTCAGGTTTAATTAATTAGCTAGATATGCCCCTTATATGGTTGCAGACGGTAGAGCCAAGATGAGTAAGTTCGTGTCAAGGGTGAATGATAGTATGGTAAACAAGTGCAGATCTGCTATGTTGAATAGTGATATGACTTTAGCCATACTTATGATGCATGCTCAGCAGATAGAGGAGCAGAAAATTAGGACGAGAGAGAGACAGAGTAAGAGAGAAAGGACAGATAGTTTCAGCTTTGCTTAGCCTAAGTCACAGGGTGGTAACCTTTCTCAGCATAGTCAAAAATTTTCAGTCCCAGCTCCATCCTCATCTAGTGTACCAGCACCTAAGTCCAGAAATATCCGTCATGATAGAACGCCAGGCTCTGAGGCCCAGGGTAGTGAAAATAAAAGTCTTACTTATCCGCTTTGCGAAGAGTGTGGTAAGAATCATCTAGGTGTATGTAGGGCAGACAGTGATGTATGCTTTGGGTGTGGCAATCCAGGCCACAGAATACGAGAGTGTAGAGTTCTAGCATAGACGATAAGGAGTTTCGTCAGCAAAGTACCAAGAGTGGTTAGCATCAGAATAGACTTTATGCACTCCAGACCCGTCATGATCCAAAAAGTTTCCCTGACTTAGATTCAAGTATGTTACCAGTATTTCATGTTCATAGTATACATTGTTAGATCTCTTTCTCTTATTTGAGCATATGTTTCAGCATGAGTTAGCTAGTAAAGCCAGCAAGTCAGTTTACCAATTGAGCAGTCAGATTTGTATAGCTTGTTTTCTCATCCTATCATCTATTCATGCTATCCAAAACCTCAAAGAATGTAACTATTTCAAGGTAGAACCTCCTAGTAGTTGCAATTCAGTTCATCTAATGCATCATTCATTAGTTTTTGACTCTCAAAGTTTAGTTATAATCTAGTTCATAGATGCCCTGTGCATCACCCAGTATCTCCGTAAGGTAAGCATTCTTAGAGGGACATAGAGTCCCAAGGGGGAGATACCCCACCTTCTCTTAACGCTCTCATATCTTAGATCTTTTAGTTTCTCCTTGCATAACGAATTTAGTTTAGAATAGAGGGTACTCATAAGTTAACCCTTAAGTTAGACCTCAGCTATAAGTCAAGTATTCAGAGGTTCAGTTCAAGTCATGATGTTCAGTCCATATGTCATGTAGCAGACTCAGTCATGTTCTTATGTTTTAGTTCAATCTTAGTGCCTTTACCATTGCAGGTTCAGTCACATGTTCGTGAGTCAGTTCATTCGTGTATTCACGCATCAGATATGCATGGTCAGCTTATCAGTACTTTCAATCATGCATTCACGTATCATGTCAGTCATATAGTCATGCTTCAGATGTGCATGGATTCATTTTATCTGTTATGCATCAGATATGCATTCTAATTTAGTTCCTCAGAACACTCAGTCCTATATTCATAAATCAGTTACACATGCATCAGATATGCATGTTCAGTATGACGTATTCAGCTTATCAGTCATGTCAGTCTCGAAACCATATTTCAGTAGTGTGTATCTTGTACGTACTTCAGTTGATCATTTCTTCCATCTCAGTCATTCAAGGACGAATGTTCCCAAGGGGGAGATATTGTAATACCCCACATTTTGGACTAGAATAAAAATCCATCATTCCTATACGTGGATATTTCAAAAGCCTTAAATCCTATGTAAATTTAGTGTGTTAATCAATTATGTAGTGTGGGAATCTATTTGAGCATGAATTTAGATTATAGAGGTCTCCTAACTCAAGTACAAGTTGAAAGCTTTCCTATCGTTCAAGTTTTAGTGAGCGTCAAAACTTGGGTTAACTTCAATCAACTATAACACGTTTTATATAATGAATTGGGTGGCTTAATATATATCAAATGAAATCTATTTGAATTATCATTCCAACAATACAAATTTTGCCTAAATCCGATATCGGAGCTAAGAGTTATGCCCATTTTACTCCAGCATGCCAGGATGGAAACAGTGTGACTACATTCGTGATAGCTTATCACATTTGTGACGCTCTATCACGAAGGTCATCAGCCTTAGGCAGAAACCAGCTCCTAAGTGATGAAATTCGTGATATCTTATCACAATTATGACGCCCTATCACGAAGATCGTCAGCCTTAGGCAGAAACATGCTCCTAAGTGATGACATTCGTGATACCTTATCACATTTGTGATGCCCTATCACGAAGGTCGTTAGCTATGATTTTTCAGGAACTGAAAAATTATTTCATAAGGGTATTTTGGTCTTTTCCTTCACCTTCCATGACTTATAACCCTAAAGAGGCATAATTTTTCCCATTTTTCTTCAGTTAAGCATCTCAAAAACCCTCTCTTATACTCTCAACCACAAGATTAGGGTTTCCATCAAACTCATCTCTCAAAAGCA
>NW_025878903.1:0-7547 GCF_002878395.1 Capsicum annuum
ATCTATTTTGCCGACTTCCCTTGCCTACATTGTTCCATCGACCAGAGGTTGTTCACTTTGGAAACCTGATGCGGTTATGAGTACGACCGGGCATGTACAACATTCGGTCTTTTAGATTTACACGAGCCACTGAGAGCACATCGGACACCACGTGACGTGCGGTGCTCTTCCATCCGCTGGACCCTACCTTCGGCTGAGCCGATTTCAGGGTGGGCAGGCTGTTAAATAAAAAAGATAACTCTTCCTGAGGCTCCCGCCGACATCTCCAGACTTCCTAATGTTTTTATCGACCGCCATATCTTGATTCAAAAATTTTAACCTGACTCCCTTTAGGAGTATGCACGAAATGGGTTATTTGTCGGGGTTCCCCAAACCTTAGGATCGACTAACCCAAGTGAAAGTGCTGTTCACATGGAACCTTTCCCCTTTTCAACCTTCAAAGTTCTCATTTGAATATTTTCTACTACCATCAATATTTCCACCGACGACTTCTTCACCCGAGCTCATGCCCAAAGTTTTGCAGTGACCGCCGTGCCCTCCTACTCATCGGGGCCTGACACTTGCCCCAACGGATGGGTGTAGGTCTCGCGCTTAAGCGCCATCTATTTTTGGGGCTAGTTGATTCGGCAGGTGAGCTGTTACATACTCCTTAGAGGATTTTGAGTTCTATGACCACCGTTCTACTGTCTTAATCGAGCAACACCCTTTGTGGGATCTAGGTTAGCGCACATTTTGGAACTGTAACCCAGCTTTTTGTTCATCCCGCATCGCCTCTGCTTACTAAAAATAGCCCACTTGAAACTCTTGGTTCCGTGGTGCGGCTCAACAAAGCAGTTGCGCCGTCCTGCCTATTTAAAGTTTGAGAATAGGTCAAGGGCGTTGCGCACCCGGGGCCTCTAATCAATTTCTTAACCCGATAGAACTCACACGCGAGATCCATCTATCTTGAGGGAAACTTCGGAGGGAACTAGCTACTAGATGGTTCGATTAGTATTTTGCCCCTATACCCAAGTCAGACAAACATTAACACACCAGTATAGCTGGGGGCCTCCACCAGATTTTCCTCTGGCTTCAACCCGCTTTGGCATAGTTCACCATGTTTTAGGTCCCGATAGGTATGCTCACACTCAAACCCTTCTTAGAAGATCAAGGTCAATAGGCGGTAAGCCCCTCAAGAGAATGCCACTAATCTCCTTCATTATGCCTTATGGGTTTACTCGCCCATTAACTCACACAAATATCAGACTCTTTGATCCGTATTTCAAGACAGGTCGAATAGGGAGCCCATAGGCCAGCATCCAAAGCGTGCAGATGCCGAAGCACACCGAAGGAATGCACTGCCTGACACAATTAAGGAGATGGCATTCCAAAAGCATATTAAAAGCCCGGGATTTGGCCGCCCCCAAATCCCTGCTAGTCCACGCCCCGAGTCGATCGGTGGACTAGCTCGTCGCCATTCCACATCCGATCGGGGCGCATCACCAGCCCCTACCCACTTTTCTTCCGACAATTTCAAGCACTCTTTGACTCTATTTTCAACGTCCTTTTCACCTTTTCGTTATGGTACTTCTTCGCTATCGGTCTCTCCCCCGTATTTAGCCTTGGATGGAATTCACTGCCCGATTTAGGCTGTATTCCCAAATAACCCGACTCATAGAAAGCGCTTTATGGTGCGATAGGGTCCGGACACAACGGGTCTCTCACCCTCTCTGACATCCCCTTCTAGGGGAATTGGGCCCTGTCCGCCACTGAGGACGCTTCTCCAGACTGCAATTCAGAAGATGGAGCCACCCGATTCTAAGGATGGGTTGTTCCTGGTTTGCTCGTCGTTACTAAGAGAATCCTTGTAAGTTTCTTTTCCTCCGCTTATTGATATGCTTAAAGTCAATGGGTGATCCCGCCTAAACTGGGGTCGCAGTTAGAGAGCCTAAGCACGGTAGGGTACCGGAGTCTAAATGCACGACAGGCTGTAGCTGCGACAGCAAAGAGAGTTGAGTTACAACCACCACTTGCCACGTTCATTTACATGGACTAGCATTTAGGCCAGCCGCGAGCTTGAGGTTAACGGGAAGCTAGTATCCGCCCTGTGATGGAAGCACACCCCATGATTAAGGAGCGATGCAAGGGGGTGACGCGATGCATGATGTCCAGGCAGACGTGCCCTCAGCCTAATGGCTTCAGGCGCAACTTACGTTCAAAGAGTCAATGGTTCACGAGATTCTGCAATTCACACCAAGTATTGTATTTCACTATGTTTTTCATCAATACGAGAGCCAAGATATCCATTGCCGAGAGTAATTTTTATTTATAAGAGAAGCACACGTCCGCTTGATACAGGCCACAAATGAAGAGTGAGGTGCAGGCTATCAATTTAAGTATTCCTTGGTGCTTTTTGCGTTAGGGTTCATTAGTCGCCCGACGCGCGTACTGGGTGCATGCACCGAGGACGAGGGAAGGTTCTCATGCTGAGGGCAGAATCACTCTACCAACGTGGGCTCCCTAGTTGTTAAACACGTTCGTGGGTCATTCTGCTATGCAGGTTTTGACAATGATCCTTCCGCAGGTTCACCTACAGAAACTTTGTAACGACTTCTTCTTCCTCTAATTGATAAGGTTTAATGGACTTCTTGTGAAGTAGCGGGTAATGAACCGCCCACATCGCCATAATTTGAACATTTTACCATATTATTCGATTGGTAGGAGCGACAGACAGTGTGTATAAAGGGCAGGGATATAGTCAACATGAGCTGATGACTCGCGCTTACTAGGAATTCCTCGTTGAAGACCAACAATTGCAATGATCTATCCCCATCATAATGAAATTTCAAAGATTACCCGGGCCTGTCAGCCAAGGCTATAAACTCATTGAATACATTGGTGTTGAGCGCGTATGGCCCAGAACATCTACGGGCATCATAGACCTATTATTACCTCAAACTTTCCCGGCTTAAAAGGTCGTAGTCCCTCTAAGAAGCTGGCCGCGAAGGGATACCTCCACATAGCTAGTTAGCAGGATGAGGTCTCATTTGTTAATAGAATTAACCAGACAACTCGCTCCACCAACTAAGAACGGACATGCACCACTACCCATAGAATCAAGAAAGAGCTCTCAGTCTTTCAATCCTTATTATGTCTGGACCTGGTAAGTTACCCCTTGTTGAGTCAAATTAAGCCGCAGGATTCACTCCTGGTGGTGCCCTTCCATCAATTCCTTTAAGTTTCAGCCTTATGGCCATACTCTCCCCGAAACCCAAAAACTTTGATTTCTCATAAGGTGCCGACAGAGTCCTAAAAGCAATATTCGTCAATCCCTAGTCGGCATCGTTTATGGTTGAGACTAGGACGGTATCTGATCATCTTTGAGCCTCCAACTTTCGTTCTTGATTATTGAAAACATCCTTGGCAAATGATTTCATAGTTGTTCGTCTTTAATAAATGCAAGAATTTCACCTCTGACTATGAAATACGAATGCCCCTGACTGTCCTTGTTAATCATTACTCCGATCCAAAAGGCCAACGTAATAGGACCGAAATCCTATAATGTTATCCCATGCTAATGTATATAGAGCGTAGGCTTGCTTTGAGCACTCTAATTTCTTCAAAGTAACAGCAGCGGAGGCACAACCCGGCAAGTTAATGCCAAGAGTGCATTGTCGACAGAAGGGACAAGACGATCGATGCACACCATTAGCGGACCAGACGGCCCATCCTAAAGTCCAACTATGATCTTTTTAACTGCAACAACTTAAATATACGCTATTGGAGCTGGAATTACCGCGGCTGCTGGCACTAAAATTGCCCTCTAATGGATCCTCTTTAAGGGATTTAGATTGTACTCATTCCAATTACCAGACTCATTGAGCCCGATATTGTTATTTATTGTCACTAACTCCCCATGTCAGGATTGGGTAATCTGCGCGCCTGCTGCCTTCCTTGGATGTGGTAGCCATTTGTCAGACTCACTATCTAAAATAGAACCCTAAATCTCTTTCACCCATCACCACCATGGTAGGCCACTATCCTACCATCAAAAGTTGATAGGGCAGAAATTTGAATAATACATCACCGGCATGATGGCCGTGCAATTCGTCAAGTTATCATGAATCTTCTCAACAACGTGTAGAGCCCGTGTTGACCTTTTATCTAATAAATGCACCCCTTCCATAAGTTGGGCTTAGTTCCACATATTAGCTCTAGAATTACTGCGGTTATTCAAGTAGTGGTACCATCAAACAAACTATAACAGATTTAATAAGCCATTCGCAGTTTCACAGTCTGAATTTGTTATTACTTACACATGCATGGCTTAATCTTTGAGACAAGCATATGACTATTGGTAGGATCAACCAGGTAGCATTCCTCATTGACACCAGCATCGCATGAGCTCGGCCTGCCTGTGAGGGCGCGGACACATTGAAGGTGAGCACGACCGTCGTTTGCAAGGACCATTGTAAAGCGCAGATAAGAGCCGATGAAGACCCTATGCCCACGACATCTACTGCATCAGAGAATCTCAACCTCCGCACATGGACTACGACATCGCATGATGAAGGGAGGAAGTTGTGGGACACGAAGGATGCCTTCTGGTTTACCCCGTGCACAGAATGCGAGAGGCGAATGACAATCGATAAAACTTGATAATGCCTGGGCATTAGGTATGCAACACAGTAAAATGACTTTGAGCAAGCCTAAATTGTGCTTGCCCTACGACTGGGATGGCATGCAGGTAAAGACATCGTGGTTTGAGCAGGGATCCAACCTAACCACATATTTCAAACATAACTCACGTGTCGTGCGTCCAAATGCTTTGTCGATGCACGCCCAGCACTGGCCCTAATGCCCAGTTATAGATGTTGTGCGCTGCTGCCCATGCAGATATTGCAAAGTTGTAGTAGTCCCGCTTAACATGATAGCCCATCATTGGGGGGGAGCAGAGGAGTTGAAGGTGCGCCGAGACTTGTGTATGGGCGCCGTCGGAGCGAGCTGCGGATTTGGCTTGGCCCTATGCATGCAGCACCTGAAGATTGCACCGAGAGTAGCATCCAAAACTCACCGCACGCACAAAAGCACCGCCTCGTTCGAAATCAAGTGCCAACAGCCCCGTCATGGACGACGTCACCAATAGCCGACACGAGCATACAATGAAGCATTATTGACGTTGTTTTGCAGGCAAGGTGGCTTGCATGGACTAGACATGCATGATGCCATGTGCCCACACTACACGCCGACATGCCCAGTGAGCGCCTATGCTAACTAGCGACAGTCGCCTTGAAGTGCCTTCAACACCTCTACCTCCCTTATTTATGCTTAAAAAAACCCAAGTGACAGGAGTAGACATGATTTTGTCAGAGAATCATATTAGACATGTGCAGACTAGAACTGAACGTTTTGATATAAGACAAAGTCTATGCACTCACAAAAGAGTCACATAATTTGTAAATGATAATTTTCATTAAGAAAATATTTTTTTCAATATTATTTATGAAAATACAAAAAATAAGTAAAAATAAATAAAAAGAGAAAAAATATTTTAAAAATATAAAAACATTAGAAAAATATTCTCAATGCATGAACTAACCTTAAACCAACAATTTAGTGCATATTTGTATGTATAACATAACGATATAAAATATTTAAATTTAAGATTATTAAATAAAAACTAAAAAAATATAAAAATAACATGGGGACATTAGGAAAATTGCCCAAAATGTAACAGATAAGTAACAACCCCAAAACATGCATATTAGAATGAAGTAACCTTAAAATAATAATTGAGTGCATATTTGTACGAATAATGTAATGATATAAAATATTTAAATTTATGGATATTAAATAAATATTTGAAAAAAATAACGTGGCGATGGGACATTAGGGAAATTGTCCCAACGTATGAGGTAATATTGAAATATATTTTTTTAAAGAAATTAGATCGGGTATGTAACGAAATAAGTATGCAACGGTGAGGAAGACAGATGAATGTCAGGAAAATATTAGGATGATTGAACTTAGGTTTATGCTCTTTTGATTTTGGCACGGTGCCTTGGTGTGTTGGTGTATTGGTGCCTTGGTGACATGGTGCCATGGGGCCTTAGTACCTTGGTGCCATAGTGCCATGGTGCCTTGGTGCATTGGTGCATGGTGCCATGGTGCCATAGTGCTATGGTGCCTTAGTGCCATGGTGCCATGGTGCCTTGGTGCCATGGTGCCATGGTGCCTTGGTTCCATGGTGTCATGGTGCCTTGGTGCCATGGTGCCTTGGTGCCATGGTGCCATGGTGCCTTGGTGCCATGGTGCCAAGGTGCCAAGGTGCCATGGTGCTACGGTGCCATGGTACCATGGTGCCATGGTGCCAAGATTCCTTGGTGCCTTCGTTCCGTGGTGCCTTGGTGCCACGGTGCCATGGTGCCATGGTTCCATGGTTTCATGGTGCCATGGTGCCTTGGTTCCATGGTTCCACGGTGCCATGGTGCCACGGTGCCTTGGTGCCTTGCTGCCACGGTGCATGGTGCCATAGTATCAGGGTGCCTTGGTGTCATGGTGCCATAGTGCCATGGTGCCTTGTTGGACGGTGCCCATGGTGGTTTGGGGGCGAAGGTGTCGGTGCATGGATATCCAACTTGACAAAGACACCACCATGGTTGGCCACTATATGTCCATCAGCATTTGTCTTTGGACGTGTCTCTAATATTGCACTCAACGGTCATGAAAACCCCTAATTGTGACATGCCTTCATGCACCGACATTGTTCTCGGTGTGTCGCTGATCACTTAAGCCACACTCCACATCACAAAAAACCTTTAGTTACGATGTCGTTTTTTTACGCAAAAGGCCACTTGATATCATATACTTAAATGTTTGGAATGGAACGCACGTGGTACTTGAAAAATAAAAGGCTAACTCAGGTAAGATGAACTCACAACACTTAGTGGGATTTTCCAAGGACGGAGGCACAAACCTCCTTTGGAGATGGATGGAAAAATGATTGGATTGGAGGGAGATGGACGAACCGTAGCGACAAAGGGCTGAATCTCAGTGGATCATGGCAACAAGACCACTCTGCCACTTACAATACCCCACTGCGTATTTAAGTTCTCTGCACAGGATTCTACTCACCGCTCGATGGAAATTGTACTTCAGATAGGCCACCGCAACCCTTTTGCCGTGGTGGCTTAGCCAATGACACGTGCCCTTGGGGGCTGAGGCCCCTACTATGGGTCAGTAAGTAGGCGGTGGGCGCATGCATTGCTTCTAGCCTGGATTTTGACTTAGAGGAATTCAGTCATAATCCAGCACATGTTAGCTTCGGTCCACTGGCTTTTTAACCAAATACGATGACAAATTATGAGAATCAACGGTTCCTCTCGTACTAGGTTGAATTACTATTGCAACACTGTCATCAGTAGGGTAAAACTAATCTGTCTTACAATGGTCTAAACTCAGATCACATTCCCTATTGGTCGGTGAACAATCCAACATATGGTGAATTCTACTTCACAATGATAGGAACAGTCAACATCGAAGCATCAGAAAGCAACATCTCTATGAAT
>NW_025878904.1:0-5667 GCF_002878395.1 Capsicum annuum
ACCCACGAAACCGTAGGCTATAGCACACCAATTTTCCCCAAAAATGTGCCGTCTGTGCCGTTTCGCCCATTTGTCCACCCAAATTTCCACCAAAAATTATACAAACTACACGCCCAGAACCCAAGGCCACCCCCAAAACCATGGGCTATGGCACACCTATTTAACTTGAAAATGCCCCATTCACGCCGTTTTGCCCGTTTTTCCACCCAAATAGCAAAGAAAAATTAAACGAACCACACTAAAATGATCCCCAACTTCCCTGGCATGCCCCAATTGATTTTAGGTTCATGACACGCCCAAACCCCTAACCTAACCCTAAAATCATGGGCTATAGCATACTGATTTAGCCCGAAAATGCATCGTTCACGCCGTTTCACCCGTTTGTCCACCCAAATGACCATGAAAATTTAAAGGGACCACATTGGGATGATCCCCAACTACCTAAATGGCCACGAAAAATTAAACAGACCAACACTGGGATGATCCCTAGCCTTCCTGACATGCCTTGGTTAATTTTCAACCCACATCATGCCTGGACCCCGGGCCCACTCCCAAATCATGGGCAATAGCACACTGATTTGGCCTGAAAATGCCCGGTTCGCATCATTTCACTTTTTAACCGCTCAAATGGCCACAAAAAGTTAAACGGACCACACTAGGACGATCCCCAACCTCCCTACCACGCCCCAATCAATTTTTAGCCCAGAGCACGCCCAGACCCCAAGCCCACCCCCGAAATCGTAGGATATAACACACCGATTTAGTCCAAAAATGCCCTGTTTGCACCGTTTAGCCCGTTTGTCCACCCAAATGGCTACAAAAAATTAAACGGACCATACTGCGATGATCCCCAATCTCCCTGGTATGCCTCGATCGAGTTTAAGCCTAGTGCATGCTCAAACCCTGGGCCCACCCCCAAAACCGTGGGCTATAGCACACTAATTTGGCCCGAAAGTGCCTCATTCGCGCTGTTTTACCCGTTTGTCCACCCAAATAGCCACGAAATATAAAATGGACCATATCGGAATGATCCCTAACCTCCCTAGCATGGCTCAGTCAATTTTTGGCTGATAGCACGCCAAGACCTCGAGCCCACCCCAGACACCGGTCTATAGCACACTGATTTGTCCCATAAATTCCTCGTCCGCGCTGTTTCGCCCGTTTGTCTACCCAAATGGCCACGACAAATTATATGGACCACACTGGGACAATCCTAACCTCCTTGGCGCACTCTGATCAATTTTTGGCCAACAGCACGCCCGGACCCCAGGCCCATCCCCAAAACCGTGGGCTATAGCGCATTGATTTTGCTCGAAAATGTGCTGTTTGAGCTATTTCTCCCGTTTGTCCACCTAAATGGCCACAAAAAATTAAACGGACCACACTGGGACAATCCCCAAGCTCCCTGGCACCCTCAGATAGATTTTCAGCCAACAGCACACTTGGAATGATGGCCCACCCCCAAAATCGTGGGCTATAGCACACCAATTTGGCCCAAAAATGCCCTGTTCGTGCCGTTTCGCCCGTTTGTCACCCCAAATGGCCACGAAAAAATAAACAGACTGTACTGCGATGATCCCCATACTCTTTGGCTTGCCCAGGTCGATTTTTGGCCCACAGTACGCCCGGACCCTTGGTCGACCCCTAAAACTGTGGGCTATAGCACACTGATATAGCCCCAAAATGCCCTGTTCGCACTATTTCGCCCGTTTGTCCACCTAAATGGCCACAATATCCAATATCCCAATATCCCTGGCATGCTCCGGTAGATTTTTGACCCACAATACCCCCGGTCCTCAAGCACACCCCCGTAATAGTGGGCTACAAGACATCGATACGGCCCAAAAATACCCCGTTCATGCTGTTTCGCCAGTTTAGCCACCCAAATAGCCACAAAAAATTAAACAGACCATACTGGGACTATCCCCAATATCCATGGCATGCTCGATCGAATTTTGGCTCACAGCACGCCCGGACCCCGAGGCCAACCCTTAAATTGTAGGCTATAGCACACCAATTTTGCCCAAAAATGCCCCATTCACGCAGTTTTGCCCGTTTGTCCACCTAAATGGCCACAAAAAATTAAATGGACCATACTAGGACAATCCCCAACCTCCCTAGAATGCCCCAATCGAGTTTTGGAACACAGCATACCCGGAGCCCAGGACCACCCCCAAAATCGATGGTTATAGAACACAGATTTGGCCCTAAAATTCCCCGTTCATGCCGTTTCAACTGTTTGTCCGCCCAAATAGCCATGAAAAAATAAACGAACCATACTGGAACGATCTCCAACCTCCCTGGCACGACCCAATCAATTTTATACCCGCAGCATGCCCAGACCCTGGGCCTACCCCATACCGATTTAGCCCAAAAATGCTACGTGCGCACCGTTTCACCCGTTTGTCAACCCAAATGGCAATAAAAAATTAAACGGACAAGACTGGGATAATCTAAAACCTCCCTGGTACACCCCAATCAATTTTTGGCCTACAGCACTCCAAGAACCTGGGGCCTCCCCTGAAAACATGGGCTATAGCACATCATTTTGGCACGAACATGCTCCGTTCGCGCCATTTTGCCCATTTCTCCACCTAAATGGCCACAAAATATTAAATAAACCACACTGGGATGATCTCCAACCTCCCTGGCATGCCTCGAAAAATTTTTGGTCTAAATCATAGGATATAGCACAGTGATTTAGTCCAAAAATGCCTCGTTTTCACCGTTTCGCCCGTTTGTCCACCCAAATGGCTACGAAAAATTAAACAGACCATATTGCGATGATCCCCAATCTCTTTGGCATGCCTCGATCAATTTTAAGCCCACTCCATGCCCAAACCTCGAGTCCACCCCCAAAATCGTGGGCTATAGCACACCGATTTGGCCAGAAAATGCCCTATTCGCACCGTTACGCCCGTTTATACACCCAAATGGCCACAAAAAATTAAACGGAACACATTGAGATGATCCCCATTGTCCTGGAATGCATCGGTTGATTTTTGGCCCACAGCACGCTCGGACCTTGGGCCCACCCCCGAAACTGTAGGCTATACCGCAGCGATTTGGCCCAAAAATGCCCCGTTTGCTCTATTTAGCCCGTTTGTCCTCCCAAATAGCCTCAAAAAATTAAACGAACCACATCGAAAAGATCCCAACATCCCTGGTATACCTCGGTCCATTTTTAGCCCATAACGCTCCAAGACCCCGAGCCCACCCCCGAACCCAGGGGCTATAGCACACTGATTTAGCCTGAAAATGCCCCGTTTGCATCGTTTCACCCGTTTGTCCACCCAAATGGCCATGAAAATTTAAAGGGAACACACTGGGATGATCCCTAGCCTCCCAGGAATGTCCAGATTAATTTTTAGCCCACTGCACGCCCAGACCCGAGCCCATCCCCAAAATCATAGGCTATAGCATATTGATTTGGCCCAAAAATGTCCCGTTCACGCCGTTTCAACATTTGTCCACCCAAATGGCCACAAAAAATTAAACGGACCACACTGGGATGATCCCCAACCACCCTGCCATGTCCCAATTAATTTTTGGCCCACAGCATGCTCTGACCCTGGGCCCACCCCTAAATCGTGGGCAATAGCACACTGATTTGGCCTGAAAATGCCCTATTCAGACTGTTTTGCCCATTTCTCCACCCAAATGGTCACGAAAAATTAAACTGACCATACTAGGACGATCCCCAACCTCCATAGCTCGCTCCGGTTGATTTTTCGCCCACAACACGCCTGGACCACGGGCACCCCATCCTCCCCCAAAATCATAGGAAATAGCACACCGATATGGGCCAAAAATGCCCCGTTCGCACAATTTTGCTCGTTTATCCACCTAAATGGCTATGAAAAAACTAAACGGACCACAATGGGATGATCCCCAACCACCCTGGCATTCCTCGATTGATTTTCGTCCCACAGCATGCTCGGATCCCAGGCGTACCCCGAAAAACGTAGGCTATAGAACATCGATTTGGCTCGAAAATGCCTCCTTCGCGCTGTTTCATCCGTTTGTCCACCTAAATGGCCATGAAAAATAAAACGGACGACACTGGAACGATCCCCAACCTCCCTAGCATGCCTCGGTCAATTTTTGGCCCATAGCACGCCCAGACTCTAGGCCCACTCCCGAATCCGTGGGCTATAACACATCGATTTGTCCCGAAAACTCGTCGTCCGCACCATTTTGCCTGTTTGTCTAACCAAATGGCCACGAAAAATTATACGAACCATACTGGAACAATCCTTAACCTCCTTAGCGCGCTACGATCCATTTTCAGCCTATAGCACGCTCGGACCCTGGGGCCACCACCAAAATTGTGGGCTATGGCACATCGATTTCTCCTGAAAATGCGTTGTTCGCGCCGTTTCGACCATTTGTCCACCCAAATGGCCATGAAAAACTAAACGGACCACACTGGGATGATCCCCAGCCTCCCTGGCGCCCCCTGGTTAATATTCGGCCAACAGCACACCCGAACCGCAGGACCACCCCTAAAATCATGGGTTATAGCACACCGATTTAGCTCGAAATTGTCTTGTTCACGTCGTTTCACCTATTTTTCCACCCGAATGGACACAAAAAATTAAATGGATCACACTGCGATGATCCCCAACCTCCCTAGCACGCCTCGATAAATTTTTAGGCCACAGCATGCCCGAACCCCAGGCCCACCCCCAAAATCATTGGTTGTTGCACAATGATTTGGCCCAAAAATGCCTCCTTCGCGTAGTTTCGCCCGTTTGTCCACCCAAGGAGCCACGAAAAATTAAACGAACCTCACTGGAATGATCCCCAATATTCTTGGCATGCCCCGATCTATTTTTGGACTATAGCACACCCAGACCCCGGGCTAACCCCCAAAAACGTGGGCTATATAGCACACCGATTTGGCCTGAAAATGCCTCATTCGTGCCGTTTCACCTATTTGTCCACCGAAATGGAAACAAAAATTAAACGAACCATACTGCGATGATCCCTATACTCTTTGGAACGCCCCGGTCAATTTTTGGCCCACAACACGCCCGGACCCCTGGCCCACCCCTGAAACCATGGGTTATAGCACACTGATTTAGCCTAAAAACTCCTCGTTCATGTTGTTTCACCCATTTTTACAACTAAATGGCCACAAAAAATTAAACGGACCCCATTGGGATGATCCCCAACCTCCCTGGCAAGCTCCGATTAATTTTTGACCCACAGTACCCCCGGACCTGGGGCCCACCCTCAAAACCGTGGGCTACAGCACACCAATTTGGCTAAAAAATACCCCATTCGAAATGTTTCGCCCGTTTGTCTACCCAAATAGCCATAAAAAATTAAACAGACCACATTAGGATGATCCCCTACCTCCATGGCATGCCCTAGTCGATTTTTGACCCACAGCACGCCCAAACCCTAGGCCCACCCCTGGCGTGCCCCATTTGATTTTCGGCCCACAGCACGCCCTAAACCTGGGGCCACCCCGAATACTATGGGCTGTAGCACACTGTTTTAGCCCAAAACTGCCCCGTTAGCGCCGTTTTGCCTATTTTTCCACCCAAATGGCAATGAAAAATTAAATGAACCACACTAGGACAATCCCCAACTTTCCTGGCATGCATCGATAAATTTTTGACCCCCAGCACGCCCGAATCCCTGGCTCATTCCTAAAGT
>NW_025878905.1:0-2183 GCF_002878395.1 Capsicum annuum
CTGTGGCCTGTCTTGCCACAAGTCCAACAAGTATCCTTAGCCTTAGGAGTTTTTCGCTTGGCCTTCTATGCTTTTTGCTAGGACTGGTGAAACCATAGTCTTGGCAGAAGGTTCCTAATCCATACTTGGAAATACTATCTTTCTTAAGTTGCTTCTTAAGTTTAAGGTCAGTGCAGAGATCTATCCCTACAGTGGTGATGAAACTGATTAAGTCGCCATAGGTTAGGATATCGTAACGGATATTTCCCTCGAATCTATCCTTAATTTTGGTTCCAACCTTTTCTGCAAATAGAGAAGGGAGACCACTGATGAATCGTTCCTTCCAGAAGTCATTGTTGCAATCAGGTCGAATCATGACCTTTACTGGGAAGGTATCTTTGTACCATCGAAAGTCTGCTAGGTCTTTGCAGGTGAGATTGTTGAGGATTTCTAGGCTCCTATCTTGGAATAATTTGGGTTCTCCTATAAAATGTCTATCTATGTGGTATAGGAGAGTGGCACAAGCGTCTTCTTTCGCAACTTGCTCTAGAACCTCTTGGCCATTTTCATTCTTGACTACAGTTTCAATGGCTGTGGCTCCATAGATAAGGTTTTTGATGTCATCGGTGAAGTAGTTATCCTACCAATGTTTTATCATACCAGTGAAACCTGATACAATCATGGTGGCTGCTTCTTTATCAGTGGCTCCTCTGATTTTTTAAGCCGTGATAGACACGCCCATTTCATGGAGCTTGTTATAGATTTGGTGTTCAGCCAAACCGTCAACATTTCATTCAGTTATTCCTCTGCCATCATGGTTGAAGGTTGAGAGGTAGGGATTCTCCTCGAATTGAATATCTGGAGGAGATGGTTTTTTGTAATAGTTTTTCTTAGTGGAAAAATGATCACTGGTGAGTTTAGAAAGAGAGTTCTTCTGGTTGCTGGACTCTGCTTTCTCAGAGATTTTAAACTTGGAAAGCTTGTCGTTGATTTGTTCCAAGATTTTTCCCGATACTTTGAAGTCATCGCTGAGATTCGGGAACTTTTCCTTCTGGAATTCAGGGATCTTAAAGATAGGATTGGCTATAGGATTAGGACTTGGGATTCCTTTCTCAGGAGAGGGGGAACTAAAAGGAAGTATCGAGTTTTTGGTATCTCCTATTTGATGGGAGATAGTGTGAAGGACCTGATTAGTATAGTTGTTTTGTTCAACTATCCTGTCAAGGTCTCTATTGATAAGGGTCGATAGTGGTCTATCATATTTTTTCTTGAAGGGCGAAGCATTGAGAACTTCATTGGAATGAGGAATTTTTATCCCTTTGAGAGGAGGAGTAACGGATTCAATTATCTTGTTACTCTGAGTATACGATTTATTAATGATAACGTTAAGGGATTCATTCTGGTTTTTCATTCTTCCGGTGAACTCAAACCATCGGAAGGATTCTATGTCACAACGGAGTCTTTTCATATCGGCTATCCATAGCCGACCTAACTCCTTTTGTTGTTCTTTGGAATAGGTACTGGTGTACCATTTCCTTTTTATAGCATCCTTAGGGAGGTACCAGCAGACTTCAAGAGCCTTTAGGTCTGGGGTGTACTCTTCATCAGATTTGATGACGAGTAGGCTGGGGTCAGTCCTAATTTTCTGACAGGATATGGAGGGAGGAGGTTCCATATCTGAGGCTATAGGACTGCCTGGGTCATAAGGGTTTTCATGTTCTAGGGACTCATGGACCCTAGTGGATTGCTGATAATAAACCTTCGGGACGGGTCCAGAGAAGTCGACTCCTCTTACCTTGCCTTTGCATTGTTATTATTATTATCGTCACTTCCCTCCTGAGTTTTTGAAGTGGAAGCTCTGTGCGAGATAGATCTTCGAAACGAAGAATTCCGAGGAGTGTCAAAGCCGAGGAATTTTAAATCAATCAAGCCATCAGGGTGCTGAATAACTCATTGTATTTGAGATTTTTCGGGATAGGTTCGAATGGGTTGGGTGATAGCATCAAAGTGCCATTCATTACTATGGATGACTTCTTCCCAAACCAAAGGCTTAGGGACAAAGACATTGGTTCTATCTTTATTAGCCTCCATGAGAGTGGTGACACCTCTAGGACTTGTAAATCTAGCTTGAGATGCTAGAGTTGTACCCATTAGCCAATAGTATACTCTGTATATTATCGCGATTTCTCTAGTATTATCCTTAC
>NW_025878906.1:0-2802 GCF_002878395.1 Capsicum annuum
TTGGCTAGCTTTCCTATAGGCATGTCCTTCTGAAAAATATACTTCAACGGGTCCATTCTCGAGATGAGGTATATTGTGTAGGACGATAGATAATGCCTTAAGTTTTGTGCTGCCCAAGTCAAAGCACAACATGCCCTTTCTACAAGAGTGTAATGGGCTTCATATGGCATGAACTTTTTACTCAAGTATTAAATGGCTTTCTCTTTTCTACCGGTCTAATCATGTTTCCCGAGGACAAATCCGAAAGCATTTTCTGAGACTGACAGGTAAAGCAACAATGGAAGCAACAATCGAATTCCTTCTCTTGGTGGTACCAAAACCGATGACGTAGACAAATATTCCTTGATACGGTCAAAAACTCTCTGATATTCTTCTGTCCACTCATTCAATGCATTTTTCTTTAGCATCTTGAGAATTGGATCGCATATGAATGTCGACTGAGCAATAAAACGGCTAATGTAATTCAAACGACCCATGAAAATCATAACTTCCTTCTTGGTTGTCGGTGGTGGCAAGTCCTGTATTGTCTTAATTTTTGATGGGTATAACTCTATGCCTCTTCTGCTGACTATGAACCCCAGTAACTTCCTTGATGGCACACCAAAAACACACTTAGCAGGGTTTAAATTCAAACAGTACTTTCTTAATCAGTTGAAGAATCTTTCTAGATGGGTCAGATGATCCGAAATCTTGCGGGATTTGATAATTACGTCATCCACGTACACCTCAATCTCTTTATGGATCATATCATAGAAAATGGTCGTCATATCCCTCATATATGTTGCACCCGCATTCTTGAGACCAAATAGCATTACCCTGTAATGATAGACACCCCAAGGCGTAATAAAAGCCATCTTTTCTGCATCTTCCTCATCCATCAATATCTGATGATAACCAGCAAAACAATCAACAAAAGACTGCATTTCATGCTTTGCTCAGTTATCAATGAGGATATGAATGTTGGGCAATGGAAAATTATCTTTAGGACTGGCTCTATTCAAGTTTCTGTAGCCAACACAAATGCGAATCTTGCCATCCTTCTTTGGTATGGGGAAGATGTTGGATAATCATGTCGGATACTTTGTGACCTCTACTGCCGTAGACTGGATTTATTTCATCGCTTCTTCCTTGATCTTTAAACTTAAGTCTGGCTTGAACTTCCGCATATTTTACTTGACTGGATCAAACTCAGAATTTATTGGCAACTTATGTGACATAATGCTGGTGCTAAACCCTGGCATATTATCATAGGACCGATCAAACACGTCAATATATTCCCAAAATAGGTGAATGAGCTCTCTCTTTTGTGCTTCTGCTAGGTGGACACTGATGCTTGTTTCTTTGGTTTCATCATGATCTCTGAGGTTGACTGTTTCAGTTTCCTCTAGGTTAGGTTTTTCCCGATTCTCAAACTCCTCCATATCTTCAACTAATTGTTCCTCATCACCGTCCTTCCAATCATCATCGTTCCCTTTATTTTGTTTGTTTAAACTTTGACATGACCTAACATTGGCAGATTTTAAGTTGTTATTACTATAAGGGACAAACAAACCAAGTTAGATGATGACAAAATAATAACAAAATATACGACTAGGAGTGTTCTAGAAATAATAAAATTTTCTTAATAGATGAAGGCCTTTTCATTGAAATTTGAGAGCTAATTACAAAACCATAGCTCATGACTTGCGTAAATACAAGTCCATGCCTTTTTTAAAGCAGTAAAATACGAAAAGAAAGTTTTGAGATATAAAAGGTGGATCGCAGGGCCTCTGCCAGATCATCACCAATTTTAAAAACTATTAGTAATTTTCCTTTCACCTACCACAACGGGTGACAGGTTATGAGTGGAGTGGAGGTCCAATTTTACAAGGCCTTCTCTGGCACCATCTTCTTCAACCCGCTGGATTTTGGGAAATCTTCTGATACAGCATTGCATCCCTCGAACAAATCTCCTATCCTATCCCCAAGACCATCATCATCTGACACCTCTCGTACTGGAAATGACTGGCACTGGAGTGGCAAGGTACTAAACAAACTTCTCTATAACTCATCCTCAACCCTATCCTTTCTGGTAGGCTGATATCCTAACCCATACTTAGAGCCTCTCTCTGGGATCTCAATAGGCTCGACAGTTCCTTGTAAATTCTTATCCAAGCCTCGATCAGGTTCGAACCCATTTCTTAATATCACCGTTGCAATTATTTGGTAGACAGAAGGCATTGGTACTTTGGGCGTTGAATCTCTGTCTATGACATTTACAATTTCCACTGTATAGAAACTGCTACCTTTTGGAACATCTTCAATCACAGGCACATAACCATTGGGATGATCCGGTCGACTTTCTTCTCCTTGGATGACTACTTCATAATCCTCCCAAATGAACTTCAATAATTGATGAAGGGGTGATGAAACTCTCTTTGCACTGTGTATCCATGGTATTCCCAAGAGCAGGTTGTAGCTAAGATGGATATCCACAACATGAAACTTAGTCTTGAACTCAGCAGGCCCCATTTGGATGTGCAAATCAATCTCTCTTATGGTATCTCTCTGCCCTCCATCGAATGCTCTCATATTTACGTGGCTTTGATGAATTTTTCCCAGATCATAGCCCATTTGAACCAACGTGGAGAGGGTAAGAATATTCACACCAGATCCATCATCTATTAATAGCTGATTAATTGCATAATCATAACAACTAATGGTGACATGCATGGCTTTGTTGTGCATCGCCCCTTCAAACGGCAACTCTTCATCACTGAATGATATGCGATGATTCCCCACAATATTTCCTATCATCGCAGC
>NW_025878907.1:0-1307 GCF_002878395.1 Capsicum annuum
CATCATAAATTGTATAACATAAGAAATCCTTAGATTCACGGAGTAAGACTAGATCATTGAGATAAGATACTATTCTTATTAAAGGAACTGAGTATAGACGTAAATTATAATAAGATGCATGAACCCCGGTCATGAATATGACACTAATATTTAAGATAGGGGTAGAGTATCATCTAGGGCTCAGACAGTATGATACCGGTTGGTAACATACTGTACAGTAATGTTTCTTAGGGCTGAGCACAACATAAGACAAAGTTTTATGATCATGAGCATCGTAACATAGAATTTAGATCCTTAGAAGCTTAGAGGAAAACTTTGTTTGCTAATTGATTGATAACGCTCAAATTACACTCTTAAAGCGATCGTTGTCAATATAAAACCCAACTAGGTTGGGGTCGAATCCCACAGGGAATAAGGTGTGAACCCAAGTTGTTTGCGATTTAATTCACTGATAGTTTAATGTTTCCTGAAATGGGGGGTTTATGTTTCACGAATAATTGTTTGTCACTTTAATTTCGATGTTTGTAATCAAGAGTTTATGAAATAATCAGACTTATGTTCACTAGGGCTTATGGTACATGACAGATGCTAAAGGTGATTCAAGATTCTCATGGTGGATAGGATAACAAGCTATCTTTATCGATGTTATGCTCAAATGTCTCTCGACCTACTTAAGCATTTAATTTCCTAATCCTCTCAGACTTAGGGAATTTCTATTCATTGCCTAGATTTTACCTCAGGTTAACCAACTTTATTACAACGCTGATTATGAAACGAAGTATTTCCGAGTCCCTGTTGATAATTCACTTCCTACTATATTTGATTTCTTTCTCAAGGAAAATCAAAGCAGGTGTGTCTACTATTTGCAACCAACAGACATTAATTAAAGCTTCAGAATTATCAAAAAATCCTGTCACCTATTGAATCTTGAATACTTAGCACCTTATCAAGACCTAACCCTAGATCCCATAATTCAGGTTAATGGAGTTTAGACACTTATGATGCAATAAACAAGTACACAAGTTGAATTCATAGTTGGGCAGATTAACTTACAACGATGATAAAAATCAAGAAGTGTAACGTGAACTGAATCTTAATACAAAACTCCCAAAATATTGACGACAATCTTCTCTCAACAATAATGTTCTAGAGCGTATTGGAACTCAAGAGAGAGTGAAAAATCGTGCACACGTATATTGCAAGATATGTCAATTTTTTTATTAGAAAACCCTAAAAGCTCCTATTTATACTTGAGTCTAATTAAGGAAATAAAATAACAACTTAAGTAAATTTCTCGGACAAGTGAC
>NW_025878908.1:0-2768 GCF_002878395.1 Capsicum annuum
AAATGATCATAACTCATCGCTCGAGTGTCCGCTTTGGATGATCCACATATCGTTGGAAATCTTATTCGATGCTTTACGCAATGATGGATCGTATATCAAGAAATTCCACACAGAAAAATTATTAATCATGATAAAGAATAGAATTCAACATATTTTTGTCCGAGATCTTAACGGAAAATTTTTTCGAGGCATCACATCATCTCCTCCTTGGAAAAATTCATCCTCGAATGTTGATAGGTAGGTCAAGAATACTATTAAAATGAGTATATAGAGAAAAATCATCTTGCCCAAGCATATACTCCATTCTAGATTTTTTTGGATATCGTAGAAAACACGCAAGCCAAGATAAGCATAGAAATAAGGATTAAATTAAAAGAGAACAATACCTTTGACATGCTTAGGATTCGTAGGAAAGTGGTGGGGATATTTGGCGCGCATATCCGCTTCGGCTTCCCAAGTAGCACTCTCCACGGATTGATTTCGCTAAAGCACTTTAACCAAATGAACTTCCTTGTTTCTTAGACTATGAACTTGAACGTCAAAAACCTCAACTGGAATCTCTTCATATGAAAGACTATCTTGAATACCTGAGCTTTCGCAAGGATCAATCACAACAGAATCACCAATAGACTTCTTAATCATAGAAACATGGAAAATTGGAAGGATTTTAGATAACTCCACGGGCAATTCAACCTTATACGCTACCTTCCCAATGTGATCCACAATCTTATAGGGACCAATGTACCGGGGACTTAGTTTCCCTTTTTTCCCAAATCTCTTCACCTCTTTCATGGGTGAAACTTTCAAGTACGCTAAATCACCAACATCAAATTCAAGGTCTTTCCTCCTTACATCTGCGTATGATTTTTGACGACTTTGGGCAGTTTTCAACCTTTCCCGAATTAACTTAACCTTCTCCATAGCCTCGAACACCGCATCTGGTCCAGTCGCGGAAGCCTCACCAACTTCAAACCAACCAATGGGTGATCTACACCTTCTACCATACAAAGCTTCAAACAGGGACATTCCAATAGTAGTATGAAAACTGTTATTGTAAGCAAACTCGATTAATGCCAAGTGCTCATCCCAACTACCTTTAAAATCAAGCACACAAGCCCTCAATATATCTTCTAAATTCTGAATGGTCCACTCGGCCTGACCATTTGTTTGCGGATGGAAAGAAGAACATAAACAAATTTGGGTACCGAGACCCTTCTGGAAAGATTTCCAAAACTGAGAGGTAAACTGAGTACTTCTGTCAGAAATAATAGCCAAAGGGATTCTATAAAGTCTGACGAGTTCCCAAATATATATTCTAGCATAATCTTTAGCTGTATACGATGAATGCACAGGCAAAAAATGAGCTGGTTTCGTCAGCCGATCTACGACAACCAAAATCAAATCATGATGACGATGAGAAGAAGGCAAACCAACTATGAAGTCCATATTCATTTCTTCCCACTTCCAAGTAGGAATGCTAAACTCTTGCATCACGCCACTGGGCCTTTGATGCTCTATTTTAACCTGTTGACATGTGGAACATTTCGCCACAAATTCTGCTATGTTCCTCTTCATACCATTCCACCAATAGATTTCCCGCAAATCATGGTACATCTTGGTGGCACCAAGATGGATGGAGTTTCGCGTATCATGCCCTTCCGCTATAATCCTTGCTTCAAGTTATCAACATCAGGAACACATAATCTTTCTCGGAGTCTCAAAACGTCATCTCCCCCTTGGGAGAAAACCTTCACCTTTTGATCTTTAATTAACTCTTTTAACCTGACCAAGGTAGGATCCCTGTCTTGCTTCTCCTTTACTTCCAAAACTAAAGAGGATTCGAAACCACTTTGCACTCCTATACTACCCTCAGTATCACCAAACAACCTAACTCCCAATCTAGCCAAACGATGTATCTCACAGCCAACTCCTTCTTACCAATCTCCACACGTGCTACGCTACCCATGGACTTCCGACTAAGGGTATCTGCTACTACATTGGCCTTGCCCAGATGATATATCACGCTCATATCATAATCTTTCAATAGTTCTAACCATCATCTCTACCTAAGATTCAACTCTTTTTGGGTGAATACATACTGCAAGCTATTATGGTCTGTGAAGACGTCGACATGGACACCATACAAATAATGTCTCCAGATTTTCAAAGCAAAAACCACGGTAGCTAATTCAAGGTCATGGGTAGGATAATTCTTCTCATGAGGCTTTAGCTGCCTGAAAGCATAAGCTATAACCTTGCCCTTTTGCATCAATACATAACCCAAACCGACAATGGAAGCATTACAATAAACCACAAAACACATCAACACCATCAGGCAAAGTCAACACAGGGGCTGAAGTGAGTCGAGTCTTCAACTCCTAAAAACTCTTCTCGCAAGATTTGGACCACAGGAACTTCACTTTTTTTGGGTCAAACAGGTCATAGAAGACGCAATAGATGAAAACCCTTCAACAAAATGATGATAATAACTAGATAGACCCAAGAAACTTTGGATATCAGAAGGAGAAATAGGTCTAGGCCAACTTTTTATAGCCTCTATCTTTTGAGGATCAACTCTAATACCTTCGAAAGAAACAACATGACCCAACAAGGCTATAGAGTTTAGTCAGAACTCATACTTACTGAACTTAGCATACAACCGATGAGTTCGAAGAGTTTCCAATATGATTCAGAGATGATCAGCATGATCACCCTCACTTAGGGAGTAAATAAGAATATCATCAAGGAACAGTATTACAAATAAAAAT
>NW_025878909.1:0-4099 GCF_002878395.1 Capsicum annuum
TTTAGAGTTCCCACCGTTCTCATTGAGTACCTGCCAGATAAGGGTCACTCACAGGGTGTCCTTACCCGTGGCACGGTATTGACACCCCTCCAATCGGAGCAGAGATTGGACCCCAGCTTAGCCATAACGGCATACATAGGGCATGTCGGTTAAAAACTACTTCCCATAGTGTCAGTATCAATCTCAGTAAAAGAACTCAGGGCGTTCTTCAGATTTTAGTCTATACAAGACTGTCAGATACAGTCGTCCATGTTATCAGTTTTAGTATCAGTCATGACAGTTATCAGTAAACCATGTATTAGCTTACAGGTCATGTTATCACATATTCACGGTCCCAGTTTCTATATATGTGTGTTTACACTCCCACGTTCATATTAGCCAGTCAGTGTTGTTCATGCGTGAAACCCTTTATGTTCAGCCTACCTTCCTCGTATACTCAGTACTTTAGTTGTACTGATGCATTTGGGGTATGGTGCTTTCTTTTCATGTTACATCATAGGTTCCGAGACACGAGCTCCAGCCCAGCAGTAACCGTAGCATTCCAGTCGCAGAGACACAGTGAGTTCTCATTAATTCGAGGACAATATCATTTTATTAATTTATTTATTTCTTCAGTTCAGTTTTATAGAGTTAGTTGGAGACATGTTCCTTCAACTCCTTTTGGAGACATGTTCCTTCAACTCCTTATTCAGATAGTTTAGAGGCTTTCAGATTTACGTTCAGATTTATGTTCATATTTACGTTCAAATTGAGTTGTTTTGGGTATTTTCACCCACATGATTGTATTCAGTTGAACCTTATGGCCTTACAGTTCTATGTATTCCGCATTATTATATCATGATTTGCAGTATACTGGTACAGATATTAGTCATAGGTTAGCTTGTGGTCCCTCGAGGTCATGAGCACCATGTAGCATTCTGGTTCAGTGAATCGGGGTGTTACAAACTTGGTAGCAGAGCCTAAGGTTCAATAGAGTCCTAGGAAGTCTGAAAGCCGCACCTAGTAGAGTCTTGTACATGGATGTGTTGTGCGCCATATTTATATGCGGGAGGCTATAAGATGTTTTAGGAATAGTCCCCTTTCTTCATTATTCATGTCATGCTCGTAAGCATAATCACAAGTTAAACTCTCAGTCTAATCCATTCTTCTCTTATTCCAGACCATGGCCCCAAAGAGAAGAAACCAGCTAGCTCCTCAGCCTGAAGATCCTTTGGGCGAACATATTTCCCATGCGGAGTTTAGAGTCGTATTTACCACACTTGCTCAATCTATGGCTGAACAGAATGAACGGCTACCAGTCATTCCGTCCAATCCAGTGGTCAATCCTAAAGCATCTAGGGTTCGGAAATTCACCCGGATGAACCCTCCATCTTTCCATGGGTCTAAGTCTGATGAGGACCCTGAGGAGTTCATTATCCAAGTCCAGAAGGTCATTGAAATCATGGGTGTTATTTTTATTGAGAGTGCTGAGTTAGCCGCCTACCAGTTACACAATGTTGCTCATGATTGGTACAAACAGTGGAAGTCTGAGAGTTAGATGATACAGACCCTATCGAGTGGGTGGAATTTGTCACAACTTTCTTAGACAGATTCTTTCCCCAAGAGTTGAGGAAAGCCAAAGTTCTTGAGTTTATCAACCTCAGGCAGGAGAATATGACGGTTAGGGAGTATTCTCTCAGATTTACTCAGTTAGCCAGGTATGCTCCTCATGTGGTTGCAGACAATAGAGCTAAGATGAGCAAGTTTGTGTTAGGGTTCAATGATAGCGTGGTAAATGAGTGTAGGTCTGCGATGCTGATCGGTGATATGACCTTAGCTAAACTAATGAACCATGCCCAGCAAGTAGAAGACCAGAAGTTTAAGATAAGGGAGAGGCAGAACAAGAGAGCAAGGTCAAGTAACTTCAACTTTGCTCACCCCAAGTCAGATGGAGGAAACCGTTCACGGTTTCTCTCCAAGTCAGCCATTCCAGCTTCTTCCTCTGTCAGCGCTTCAGTGATGAAGTTCAGAGATGGTAATAGAGGCAAAACGCCAGGCTCTAAATCTTAGGGCAGTGTTAGCAGTGCCCGAACGAATCCTCTTTGTCAGACTTGTGGTAAGAACCACAAGGGCATTTGCAGAGCCGGTAGTGATATCTATTTTGGTTGTGGCAAGACAGGCCACAGGATTAGGGAGTGTCTGCAGTCAAGTCTTTAGGGTCAATAAAATCATTCTACAGCTCAGTTAAGTCGTCCAAACCAGTAGGGTGCCATTTCCAGTGTACTAGTGGGCAACGCCCAAACAGACTTATGCTCTTCAGTCCCGGCAGGATCAGGAAAATTCTCCTGATATTGTTACTGGTACGTTATAGATTTTCCATGTTCATAGTTATGCTTTGCTAGACCCAGGTGCATCTTTGTCTTTTGTTACTCCATACATAGCAGGCGATTTCAGAATCAGTCCCGAAGTCCTAGCAGAGCCCTTCTCAGTCTCTACCCCAGTGGGTAAAACCATCATAGCCCGACGAGTATACAGGAACTGCCCGGTTATGATATCTCAGAAATCCACATCAGCAGATTTAGTGAAGTTAGAGATGACTGATTTTGATGTCATTCTCGATATAAATTAGCTTCATTCCTTCTATGCCACAGTCTACTGCAGAAATAGGATAGTTTAATTTTAGTTCTCGAATGAGCCCGTCCTAGAGTGGAAGGGTAGCATTTCAGCGTTCAGGGGTCAACTTGTTTCCTACCTTCGGGCAAGGAAAATGATTTCTAAGGGGTGTATGTATCATCTCGTGCATGTTAAAGATTCCAGTTCTGAATATCCCAGCCTCGAAACAGTCTCTATTGTTAATAAATACTCAAATATCTTTCCCAAAGATCTTCCAGGCATTCCTCCCAAAAGGGAAATAGACTTTGGCATAAACCTTCTTCTGAATACTCAACCTATTTCTATTTCGCCATATAGAATGGCACCAGCAGAACTCAAGGAACTGAAAGATCAATTAAAGGATATCTTAGATAAGGGATTCATCAGACCCAGTATTTCCCCATGGGGTGCACCAGTATTATTCGTGCGCAAGAAAGACGGTACTTTTAGGATGTGTATTGATTATCGTCAACTCAACAAGGTCACGGTCAAGAACAGATATCCTCTTCCCAGGATTGATGATCTATTCGACCAACTTCAGGGTGCCAGTTACTTCTCCAAGATAGACCTCAGATCAGGCTATCATCAGCTCAGAGTTCGAGAATATGACATTTCGAAGACAGCTTTCCATACTCGGTATGGTCACTTCGAATTTTTAGTCATGTCATTTGGTCTTACCAATGCCCCTATAGCTTTTATGGATTTGATGAACCGTGTGTTCAAGCAGTACTTAGACATGTTTGTCATAGTCTTTATAGATGATATTCTGGTCTATTCTCGCACAGAGCGTGATCTTGCAGACTATTTCAGGATTGTTCTTTAGACTCTCAGGGATCACCAGTTATTCGCTAAGTTCAGCAAGTGCGAATTTTGGATAAGATCAGTAGCATTCCTTGGCCATATTATTTTCGGTGATGGCATTAGAGTAGATCCTCAGAAAATTGAGGCAGTAAGAAACTGGCCTAGACCCGTATCTCCAGCAGATATTAGGAGTTTCTTGGGTTTGGCTGGCTATTACAGACGGTTTGTCGAGGGATTTTCTTCTTTTCATCTCCCATGTCTAGATTGACTCAGAAGAAGATTAAGTTTCAGTGGTCAGTTCATGCGAGAAGAGCTTTCAAGAGTTGAAGACTCGACTCACCTCAGCTCCAATTCTAGCTATTCCAGATGGTTCAGATGGTTTTGTAGTCTATTTTTATGTATCTAGAGTGGGTTTATGTTGTGTACTCATGCAGCATGGTAAGGTCATATAGCCTACGCCTCCAGACAGTTAAAGCCACATGAGAAGAATTATCCTACTCATGATCTTGAGTTAGCACCGGTAGTTTTTGCCTTGAAGATTTGGAGGCATTATCTCTATGGAGTTCATGTAGATGTCTTCACAAACCATAAAAGCCTCCAGTATGTCTTTTCCCAGAAAGATCTCAATCTTCGCCAGAGAAGAGGGTTAGAGCTCTTGAAGGATTAC
>NW_025878910.1:0-1261 GCF_002878395.1 Capsicum annuum
AAATGGTAGTACATTTCATTCATAAAATCCTTGTAGTACCGTAAATGCGGTTAATTCCTTAGATTCTTCTTCTAACTTTAAATGGTAAAATCCTGATTTACAATCAAATTTACTAAAATAATTATATCCTTGTATTTGCCTTATTTTTAATATCTTGTTTGGTATTGGGTAATTATAAGTCATTGTTTTTGCATTTAAATTTCTGTAATCAATAACCATCCTACCTTTTTCTCTTTTTTGTTCACTATGTTTGTTTACTATAAATGCTGGGCTATTATGTTTACGATTACTTTTTTGTATATATTGTTTTTCTAATAATTCTTCTATATGCATTTTAAATTCTTTTAAATCATCAAAATTATATATTAATAGTTTCTGGGTTATTATGCTATTTTTATCTATTAATTCAATTTTTATAGTGGTTTTATGTTTTTTCCATCCTTTTAATGGATCTTCACTATATAATTGTTCTAATTTTTTCTTAATTATTTCTATCTTATTTATTGAAAATATAGTTATTTCCTTTTTATTTATTGAAAATACGACCGGTTCTATTGTATCTTCAGTATTTTTTATATTTTCCAATTTTTGTGTAATTTTTTCACTTTCTTTTATCCAATCAGTTTTCTTTCTTATTTTATTAATAACTCTTTTTGCTCTTACTTTCTGTTTACATGGTGTTGTAAACCACCAATCTGTTCTAGTTATTATATGTGGGTATAATTTATCTAAAAAAGGCATTCCTAAAAATATATCTTTTGATGTTAGCTCATAATTATAGATTTCCTCTATTGTTAATATTTTATCCCATACTTGTGTTTTTACATTCTTAGCTTTATAAGTAATTAAACTTCCTTCGTTATTAAATCCTTTAACTATTATTGGTGTTTTTAATTTATCCCATTTACTTTCTGGTAAACAATTATATCTACACAAATTAGCTTATGCTCCTGTATCTATCATAGGCATATAATATCTACTGTAATATCCTTCTACTACTATCTTCATTAATACATATATTTTCATATCATGTTAAAACTCTTCTTAGGAATAATCTTTCTCTATTATATGTTATAGATAATTGTGTATATTCTATATTGTATGGTTTTACTTGTTCTAGCCATTTAATTTCTAATATTATGTCTGTTTTTTGCATTTCTTCCTTAGGAATAATCTTTCTCTATTATATGTTATAGATAATTGTGTATGTTCTATATTGTATGGTTTTACTTGTTCTAGCCATTTAATTCCTAATATTATG
>NW_025878911.1:0-5308 GCF_002878395.1 Capsicum annuum
CTGCAGGGGCATTGGTAAGACCAAAGGACATGACTAGAAATTTAAAGTGACCATACCAAGTATGAAAAGCTGTCTTCAGAATGTCACATTCTCTAAATCTGAGCTGATGATATCCCGATCTGAGGTCTATCTTGGAGAAATAACTGGCACCCTGAAATTGGTCAAATAAGTCATCTATCCTAGACAGCGGATACCTGTTCTTGACCGTGACTTTGTTGAGCTGACGGTAATCAATACACATTCTGAGAGAATCATCTTTTTTGCACACGAGTAAAACTGGCTCACCCCATGGGGGTACACTGGGCCTGATGAATCCCTTATCTAAGAGATTCTTCAACTGATCTTTCAGTTTCTTGAGTTCTGTTGGTGCAATTTTGTATGGTGGAATAGAAATAGGCTGAGTATCTGGGAGAAGGTCTATGCCGAAGTCTATTTTCCTTTCGGGAGAAATGCCTGGAAGATCTTCGGGAAAGACATCTAAATATTCATTAACCATTGAGACTGATTCGAGACTGGAAGATTCAGAACTGGAATCCTTAACATGGACAAGATGATACATACACTCCTTAGAAATTATTTTTCTTGCCTGAAGGTAGGAAACAAGCTGACCCCTGAAAGACGAAGTGCTCCCATTCCACTCTAGGATGGGCTCATTCGGGAATTGAAACTGAACTATCCTATTTTTGCAGTTGACTATGGCATAGCAGGAATGAAGCCAATCCATGCCAAGAATGACGTCAAAATCAGTCATCTCTAACTCGACTAAATCTGCCGATGTGGATTTTTGAAATATCATAATCGGGCAGTTTCTATATACCCGTCGAGCTATGATGGTTTTAACCACTGGGGTAGAGAATGAAAAGGGCTCTGCTAAAATTTCAGGACTGATTCCAAAATCGCTTGCTATGTATGGAGTGACAAAAGACAAGGATGCACCTGGGTCTAGCAAAGCATAAACATGAATATAGAAAATTTGTAACGTACCAGTAACGACATCAGGAGAATTTTATTGATCCTATCGGGTCTGAAGAGCATAAAGTCTATTTGGGCGTTGACCACTAGTAGCACGGGAAGTGGCACCCTGCTGGTTCGGGCGATCGAACTGAGCTGTGGAACGATTCTGCTGACCCTGAGGGCCTGGCTCAGGACACTCCCTAATCCTGTGGCCTGGCTTACCACAACCAAAACAGACATCACTATCGGCTCTGCAAATACCCTTGTGGTTCTTACCATAAGTCTGACAAAGGGGGTTTGTTCGGGCATTGCTAACACTGCCCTGAGATTTAGAGCCTGGTGCTCTGTCTCTATTGCCATCCCTGAACTTCGGCACTGGGGCACTAGCGGAGGAAGGGGATGGAACTGCTGACTTAGGATAAAACTATAAATGATTTCCTCTCTCTAATTTGAGTTGAGAAAAACTAAAACTGCCTGATCTTACTCTCTTGTTCTGCGTCTCCCTAGTCTTAACCTTCTGCTCCTCTATCTGTTGAGCATGGGTCATGAGCCTGGCTAAAGTCATATCAGTGTTCAGCATTGCAGACCTACACTTATTTACCAAGCTATCATTCACCCCTGACACAAACTTGCTCATCTTAGCCCTGTTGTCTGCAACCACATGAGGGCCATATCTGGCTAGCTGAGTAAATATAGGAGAATACTCTCTAACTGTCATATTTCCCTACCTGAGATTGATAAACTTAAGAACTTTGGCCTCTCTCAGCTCTTGGGGAAAGTATCTGTCTAAGAAAGCCATGACAAATTCTTCCCACTCAATAGGACCTGCATCTTCTAACCTTTCTGCTAACCATTGCTTGTACCAAGTGTGAGCGACATCCTGCAATTAGTATGTGGCTAACTCGGTACTCTGAGAAGAAGTGACTCCCATGATATCAATGACCTTCTGGACTTGGTCAATGAATTCCTGAGGATCCTCGTCTGGCTAAGACTCAAAGAAGGACGGAGGGTTCATTTGGGTGAACTCCCAAATCCTAACTGCTGCTGAATTGGCCACTGGGTTGGTTGGAACGACTACTGGTCGTTCATTCTGGGCAGCTACAGACTGAGGAAGAGCGGTAAATACGGTCCTGAACTCCGCATGAGAAACATCTTCGCCCAAAGGATCTTCGGGCTGAGGAGCTGGTTGATTTCTTCTCTTTAAAGACATGTTTCTGAAATAAGAGAAGAGTGGATTAGACTGAGAGACTGACTTGAAATTATGTTTACTAGCACAACATGAATAGTGAAAAAAGCAAACTGTTCCTAAAATATCTCATAACCTCCTGTACATAAATGTGGCGCGCAACACACCCATGTACAAGACTCTACTAGATGCGGCTTTCAGACTTCCTAGGACTCTATTGAACCTTAGGCTCTGATACCAAGTTTGTAATGCCCCAATTTCTGAACCGGAATGCTACACGGTGCTTATAACCCCGAAGGATCACAAGCTAATCCATGAATGATATCTGTACCTGTACACTGTAATATATAACGTAATAATGCAGAAAACATGAACATGTAGGCCATAAGGTTCAATTGAATAAAGAATCTGTCAAAACATAACATCCATATGGGTGAAACATACCCAAAACAACTGAAAACTGAATCAAATCTGAACATAAGTTTGAATACTGAATATGAAAGCCTCTAAGTATTGTCTGAATAAGGATTTGAAGGAACATGTCTCCAACTAACTCCGTAAACTGATAACTGGCTAAAATAATAATGAATAAATCAAATCATATTGTCCTCAAATGAAGAGGACTCATTGAATCTCTACGACTGGAAATGTTACTTCTACTGCTGATCTAGAGCTCGTGTCTCTGAACCTATGGTGTAACACGAAAATAAAGCACCATAGTGCAAATGCGTCAATACGAGGGAATATACTGAGTATACGAGTGAGGTAGGATAAATATAAATAGGGTTTACATGCATGAACAATGCTAACTGTCTGACTGACATGAACATAGGAGTACAAACATGCATACATAGTAACTGAAATCGTGGGTGCATGATAGCTAGTCCTATATGCTAATACATGGTTTACTGATGGCTAACATAACTGATACTAAAATTCTAACAACATGGGCGACTGTATTTGACAATCCTGAATTTGATGGAACTATTTGAGTTTCGTATTGTAACTGAGTCTGACTGTATCTGACAATCCTGATATGCTAAAAACTGGATATCTATCTGAGTTATTTTACTAAGACTGATTTTGAAACTGTGGGAGGTAGTTATTTAACCGACATGCCCCAATAACGTATATAGCTAAGTTGGGGTCCAATCTCTGCCCCTACTGGAGGGGTCTCAATACCGCGCCACTAGTAAGGATAATTGTGGGTGACCCTTAGCTGGCAAGTATTCGAAAGGAGAATGGTGGGAACCCTAAACTGACAGGTTAAGCCACCCCATCAACCCTACTCTGACAGGCTAAGATATCTCAACCTACGCTGGCTACGTAGTTCTAGAATATAAGGATGACTGCTAAGAATCACACCCTTAACTGGTAGGTGATTCCCCATCCTTGGGTTCACTCAGTGCTAACTTTTACTCCCATATGAAGAGAATAAACATGATTCAACTGACTGTACATGGACAGATTAACTGACTTTCGTTGACTGACGGAGTAGTACTATTATCTGAGAGTTAACTGAGATCATGAGATTTCTGAGGTTTCCTGAGTCACATGACTGACTGAGTTCTATAGATTATAGCTTGACTGAGATTATCGTGATAACATGACATGGCTCTAGGCACACAACTATGTTTTTTGAGTACGAATACCCCCAGGACTCGATAGAAGGAAACTGACACATATGACATAACTTGATCACAAGATTTGAGTCCACAATTCATAATATCATAAGTAGGGGATATCATATTTTATATAGTTATTCAATATCTTAAACATCATAGGGAATGCATAGATATATTTCGTGTACATATTGTATATCTCCATTATCTTACATGCTTCATACCACCACAATAGCAACACATAAAAAATATGGAATTCATATTGAAGTATATAGCTAAAATGGACTTGTCATTTAGACATCATAGAACCATACAAACATGAATTTCTAGCATCCTAAGCATTTTATCAAACACCTTGCATGCATTCTTTAAGGCATAGGTGAGTTTCATACTTGCACCATATTAAACCACCTAAAGTTCATGGTTTTCAATTAAAAAACATATATATTCCATGAAAACACCTTTAGACATCACATTGAAACTTAAACAACAATCGTCAACATGTACATACTCATATCACCACAAATAGTTTACAAAATAATATTTAAAACATGGTTCTTGAGCTCTATGAACGGATTGGATCCATAGATGAACACTACGCATACCTTAGAAAGGAAACCTTGATGATTTGCTGGAGAGTTCTTGGATTAGGAAACTTAATTCTCAATTATCTTGGAAAAAGGCTTTAATCTTGCTTTTGAGAGATGAGTTTGATGGAAACCCTAATCTTGTGGTTGGGAGCATAAGAGATGGTTTTTGAGATGCTTAACTGAAGAAAAATGGGAAAAATTATGCCTCTTTAGGGTTATAAGTCGTGGAAGGTGAAGGAAATGACCAAAATACCCTTATGAAATAAATTCCCAGTTGCTAAAAAATCATAGCTGACGACCTTCGTGATAGGGCATCACAAATGTGATAACCTATCACGAATGTCGTCACTTAGGAGCTGTTTCTGCCTAAGGCTGACAACCTTCGTGATAGGGCATCACAAATGTGATAAGCTATCATGAATGTCATCACTTAAGAGCTGGTTTCTGCCTAAGGCTGACGACCTTCGTGATAGGGTGTCACAAATGTGATAAGCTATCACGAATGTCGTCACTTAGGAGCTGGTTTCTGCCTAAGGATGACGACCTTCGTGATAGGGCGTCACTAATATGATAAGCTATCACGAATGTCGTCACTTAGAAGCTGGTTTTTGCCTAAGGCTGACGACCTTCGTGATAGGGCGTCACAAATGTGATAAGCTATCACAAATGTTGTCATACTGTTTCTAGCTTGACATGCTGGAGTAAAATAGAAATAACTCTTTGCTCCAATATCGGATTTAAGCGAAATTGGTATAGTTGGAAAGCTAATTCAATTATCTATCTGTTGATAGTTCATGAGCTCAAAAATTCCAAGTATAATGAGATATATGCTCGTTTGAAGTTGACTATACCAATATCCTTCTCAAGAATTCAATCGGTAAGGAATGTTTTGATTCGTCTGATAGCTGGGAGTTATTTGAAGCCTTAATATACATCTAACTTACTCATAAAACTAT
>NW_025878912.1:0-1383 GCF_002878395.1 Capsicum annuum
CTAATAATACCCCATAATCTCCCCAGTTCAATTTAGCTCTTAATGGGCGTATTAAAGACTTAGGACCTGAAATTTTAGCTAAATGTTGTAGACTTAGTCTCATTTTTGGCCTCGAAACATTGATGACTTTATTTTTGACCTTTTCGACCTTGGAATGTGAATTTTTAAGTTGTTTCATGATCGGAATAGTCCATAGCACCTCTCAGGTGAGTTTTTGAATTTTTGGAGAAGGTTTGGGGCATGTTTGGATGGCCGAAATTGAATGTAACACGATATGGATACGCCACGTCAGTGGTCACATCAAGGAGGGAAACGCGACGCATCGCCTATTGCGTTGCAGTAAGCGACACGATGCGACACTTATCTCGTTAGTGCCTAGTTTTGTATTGTTAAATGACGGGTCCATGGGGGTATTTGAGTCATTTACCCTCACCCAAATCACATAATTTGAATCCCAAATAGCATACATACTTCATTATTCATCTTTTTTCTCTCTAAGAACAAAACCCTAGATCTAAGAAATAAAGAGCAATTCCATTACTCCTTCTTTCAAAAAGTCAATAATCCAAGCTTCCGGGTTCAAGAACTTAAAGAAGAAGCTTCAAGAACACCATTAGAGATTCAAAAGTTCAAGATTTGACATTCACTTAATCCAACAAGGTATGTGGGGTTATGAACAAGGATACTCCTTTCATCCTTGTGCCCAAAACTAGTTTTTAAAGATAAATTTACATGAATTGCAATTAGGGTTCATACCCAAAGTATCTTGCTTTGAGTTTTGGATTTATAAAGTGATTGAAGTATGAAAGTCCATATTTGTCTTGATTTAAAGAATTCTCTTTTATGATTTGAAGACCATGAGTATGATTTGAGACATTGATTATAGACTTCCAAATGAGTTTAAGCATGATATTGTGATTTTGATTTTATTATCTTGATATTGTTGAAGTATTTCAAGAGGTATATTGAGCATGATGTTTTGCTATGGATTTGCATGAGCTTAAAGTATGGGTTTTAAGCCCTAAGTCTTTAAGTATTGATATTTCAAGAAATTACGGTTTTAAGCCTCTTTTATAAGTTGTTTACCAATATTTAAGAAAAAAATTGATCTTTTGATCCTAAGCTAAGATAAGGAATCCACATTGTTCATATAGTTTGAGATTTAAAGAAAAAGAAGCATAACTGGTTTTCGTTACAAACCCTTGTGCTATTTTAAGGTGAATTTCCTAAAGTTATGAGCAAAGGAATGGGAGTAGTAATTAGCACCAAGTTGGGTATGATTCCAAGGTCTCATTCCCCAGAACTACGTGTCACCATAAGATTAAGATTAAGTGCCCATAGTTAGGGCTGGGCATATTTTGGTTTAAACCGAAAAAATCGAAA
>NW_025878913.1:0-1864 GCF_002878395.1 Capsicum annuum
TGATACTCTATTCATCCAGGGCCACTAAGATGTACCACGACTTGCGGGAGATCTATTGGTAGAGTGGGATGAAGAGAGATATTCCAGAGTTTGTAGCTAAGTGCACTACATGTCAGCAGGTTAAGATAGAGCTACAGAAACCTAGTGGTTCCATACAGGAGTTCACTATTCCTACTTAGAAGTGGGAAGAAGTAAACATAGACTTCGTGATGGGTTTTCCTAGAACACGTCATCAGCATGTTTCAGTTTGGGTCATTGTAGACAGAATGACCAAGTCAGCTCATTTCCTTCCAGTTCGTACCTCTTACTCAGCCGAGGATTATGCCAAACTCTATATCAGGGAGTTGGTCAGATTACACGGTGTTCCACTATCTATCATCTCAGTTAGAGGTACCCAATTTACCTCTCACTTCTGGAAAGCATTCCAAAAGGGTCTTGGTACCCAAGTTCATCTCAGTACAGTGTTTTATCCTCAGACAGATGGTCAAGCAGAAAGGACCATTTAGACTCTAGAAGATATGCTAAGGGCGTGTGCAATTGATTTCAAGGGAAGCTGGGATGACCACTTGCCTTTGATTGAGTTCACATACAACAACAGCTATCACTCCAGTATTCAGATGGCTCCATTCGAAGCTCTCTATGGTAGGAGATGTAGATATTCGATCGGTTGGTTCAAAGTTAGTGAGACCGCAGTCATAGGGCCTGACTTAGTATTCTATGCCTTAGAGAAAGTTCAGTTGATCAGAGAAAGACTCCGAGCTGCTCAGAGCCGACAAAAGTCTTATGCGGATGTTCATACAAAGGATCTCGAATTTGAGGTGGATGACTATGTATATCTCAAGATCTCTCCCATGAAAGGAGTAAAGAGATTTGGAAAGAAGGGAAAGCTCAGTTCTCTATATATCAGTACCTTCAGGATTCTCAGTCGCTTCAGCAAGGTAGCCTATGAGCTCGAATTGCCTTCATATCTAGCCTCAGTTCATCCATTCTTCCATGTCTCTTTGCTCAATAAGTGCATAGGTGAACCAACAGTTGTAGTCCCTATTCAGAATGTTGACATTCAGAATAGCCTTTCTTATGAAGAGATTCCAGTCGAAATCCTCGACTATCAGACTTGTAGGCTGAGGAACAAAAAAGTTCTTCTAGTCAAGGTTTTTTGGCGGAATCAGTCCATGGAAGGAGCTACGTGGGAAGCAGAAGCATACATGCTAACCAAGTACCCTCATCTTTTCTCTACTAATTCAGACTTAGCTCGAGGTAACCATTTTCCTTAAGCGTATTCATTTACATGTTCAAAATTCCAGTATAAAATTGGTATCAAGTATCAGTGCATAGCTTATCATGCATTCATGAGTTCAGCTTATCAGTCATGCATCAGATATGCATGTTCAGTTCGGCTATATTTAGTTTAGTATTCAATTCAATCCTAAAATCATGTGCCATTTGAGCATGATAATGTATGCGTCGTCTTTTTTCCCCTCTCAAGCAGTCATCATTCGAGGACGAATGTTTCCAAGCGGGAGATATTGTAATACCCCAAAAAATCCAAACCACTATTAAAGCCATGTACCAAGCTCATGCATAGTACATCATGGTTATTTTATAGTTTTATGAGTAGGTTAGGTGTATATTAAGGCTTCAAATAACTCCCAGCTATCAGACGAATCAAAACATTTCTTACCGATTGAATTCTTGAGAAGGATATTGGTATAGTCAACTTTAAACGAGAATATCTCTAATTATATTTGGAATTTTTGAGCTCATGACCTATCAACAGATAGGTAATTGAATTATATTTGCAATAATACTAATTTTTCCTAAATCCGATATCGGAGCAAAGAGTTATTCATATTTTACTCCAGCA
>NW_025878914.1:0-1466 GCF_002878395.1 Capsicum annuum
AGCTAGCTCAACACTCTCACTAGGAGTAACCCCCATGAGGGTCCTCATCTGACTTAGACCCAAGAAAGGATGGAGGATTCATTCAGGTGAAGTCCCAAATCCTGGCTACAGTTGAATTGGCCACTGGGTTGGCCGGAACGACAACTGGTCATTCATTCTAAGTAGCAAATGACTGAGAAAGAGTAGTGAATGCAGCTCTAAACTCTGCATGAGAGATATGTTCACCCAAAAGATCTTAGGGCTGAGTGGCTGACTGATTTCCAATTCTCTTCTTGGGAGCTATGTTCTATAAATGGAAGAGACAAGGATTAGACTGTGAGATTAGCTTGATATTATGCTCACTGGCATGACATAAACACTGAAAGAAGGGAAACTGTTCCTAAAATATCTTATAGCCTCCTGTACATAAATGTGGCGCGCAATACACCCATGCACAAGACTCTACTAGATGCGGCTTTCAAACTTCCTAGGACACTATTGATCCTTAGGCTTTGATACCAAGTTTATAACACCTCGAATCTGGTACCCAGAATGCTACACGATGCTCATGACCCCAAAGGACAACAAGCTAACCCATGACTAATATCTATACCTGAACACTATATAATATACTTCACAAATGCAAAAATAAAGGCTAAAAGGTCATAAGATTCAAAAACTATAACATAACTGATAAAATATAACATTTGGAGGGGGTATGAAATACCCAAATCAACTAAACTAACTGTCTGAACATGCTAGTCTGAAAAGCCTCTAACTAACTGAACTATCTGAATAAGAAGTTGATGGGACATGTCCCCAACTAACTCCAACTACTAAAATAAATTAATTAATGAGATAATAAAGTAATGGTCATGTCCTCAAAGGATGAGGGCTCACTGTTAACTCTAACTGCTGAGACTGGAATGCTACTGATGTTCTGGAGCTCGTGCTTCTGAATCTATGGTATAAAACACCATAGCACAAATGTGTCAATATGTTTGAATGTACTGGTATGTATGTGAGGTAGGCTGAATGCAAAGGGTTCACATGCATGAACTATACTAACTGACTGAATAACATCAACGTAAGAATACATGCATGAATACCTAATAACTATAACTGAGTTGTGATAACATGATTACTGAATCTGAGTACTGATAACATGAGATACTGATAACTAAATACCTGAAATAACTAATATTGGGTGACTGTATCTGACAGTCTAGGTTCTGATGGAACTAACTGAGTTCCGTACTGTTCTGAGTTGATTGTAGCTGATAATTCTAAATTTTGTAGAACTATCTGAGTTCTATTACTGAGACTAAATGGTTGTATCTGGCAGTCCTTATCTGTAACTGAAACTGTAGGAAGTAGTCATCTAACCGACATGTCTCAAATAACACAATATAGCTGAATTGGGGTCCAATCTGTAACCCCAATTGGAAGGGTGTCAATACCGCGCCACTGGTAAGGACAATCTGTGA
>NW_025878915.1:0-1637 GCF_002878395.1 Capsicum annuum
TCTCCATACTCGGTACATTCTTGTACTGACGCATTTGCGCTATGGTGTTTTATTTGACACCATAGGTTCAGAGACACAGAATCCAAAGTATCCTCAGCAGTTCAGTCCCAGTTAGCAGCACTAGCATTGAGCCCTCTTCTTTCGAGGACGAATCTCAGTTTACTATTATTACTTCAGACTTTGTTTATTTTCAATTGAGGGAGTTAGTTGGGGACCTGTCTCTTCAATTCTGCAGTTTAGACAGTTTAGAGGCTTTTTACACGGATGTATTAGTATTCAATTTTTTGTATTATGAGTATTCATAGATGTGTTGAACCTTATGGCTAATTTCCGCATTTATTTTAGATATTATGCAGTGTACAGGTACAGATATCAGTAAAGGGTTAGATTGTGGTCCTTCGGGGTCATAAGCACCGTGTGAAGTCTTGCGATGGGATCTTGGGGCATTACAATAGGTGACTCAAAAGGGTTGCCGCATCAACACAAGATTACACGGTTGCAAGGACCGTTCTGCATAAAGTGTCGTTGGTGTCCAAGAGAGACACCCCACTTTTAAAACACATTCAACCGACAAATGAGTTAATTATGCAACAACCAAGAAGGTTGATGTTTCCATTATTTCATGTTATTTCCTTCCAAACAGGTATATGAAAGGAATGACTTCGTTTTTCAAATGACAACTCACGTCGAGATATGGTAAAAAATATATACTTTTTTTGTGAATCATGTTTAGCACTAACACTTTCTATTTGAAGCATTGTCGAGAGAATCTGAGAGGATGAAAATTTCAAATCAAAACCACGAATGTGGACGACTTCAGAAAGGACGCAGCACAACGTGGAAAGCATTCTTAGTAGCAAAATGGGACATAGTCTAAAGAGGGACGTCAAATTATTTGGGCGCGAGCTAAAGGATGATCGCCACCACCATCCAACCACACCCCTGTTAGAAGGCATGTGGGTATTTTGGGATATTCTAGTTTCAGATTCACCTGTGGTATATTTCTAAACTATTATCGAGGGTAAATTTCTCTTTCTCTCAAATTCGAGTGATAGTGCACCTAGAGTTTTGGAAATTATGTCCAGGTAAGTTCTTGCCTATGTATGTGAAGGATCCAACATTCATGGTTAAGAGGTTACAAGCCTCTTTTCCATAACTCGATCAACTCGTCACTCATCCCGAGCCAAAGATCGTCTGAAATAAAAGACCGTCTTTTCTACCGATTGGGTCGAACTACAAGCAGTCTGATTCCTTAAATCGCGGGGATATATAAGCTGGGCTCTATGTAGAAAACTCGACTGCATTCCAACGTCCCTCCAAATCCCTTTATTCTCTAGCTTTTCGGTTTCATCAAAAACTTCAAAATCGATATAGCTTGTGAATTTTTTGAAAATCGTGCTTTAAATCAAGCTTTACGAACTACAAGTGCCCTGAATTCTCATAAAACCTAAGATATGTAGGAAACCTGATACCGAGGTCCAGCCATAACTCCATGAAACTCATGCGAAACCAACCTCCTTCAGATTCAAATTTGTGGTCGGACAAAAATTTGGAACGTCAACCTCCCTTTCCCAGGATTAGTTGCATCCATACCCAAAGGAAGGGGGCAGTTGTTGACACCTAATTTTTGCCCTCCA
>NW_025878916.1:0-1491 GCF_002878395.1 Capsicum annuum
AGTAATCTCTCAATATCAAATGATAATGAGAGATTCCTAGTCATGACTTCCCAAGACTTTCGCTACGGCAAGTATTTTTGTTAATGACAAGATATTATCCATGCGTAAGTGTACACCATCAACGGAAATCTTTCCAAAGCGAAAGTCTTCAGAAGGTATTATTAATAATCTCTCAACATCAAGGAAGTCTTGTACGAAAGTTATCAGAAGACAATCTAAAATAAGGAAGTTTTCAACAATGACTACACATAATTATCATCAACAACCTCACGAGATTCACTCCTTGTACTAAAGAAAATGCAGAAATAACATACAAATGAAAATGAAAATATTTCTGCCTTTTCTTTTGTATGACAAGTGAATTTGGTGAGGTTGTTGATGCCATAATTATGTGTAGTCATTGCTGAAAACCTCCTTATTTTCGATTGTCTTCTGATGACTTTCGTACAATACTTCCTTGATGTTGAGAGATTACTAATAATGCCTTTTTAAGACTTTTTCTTTGGCAAGATTTCCACTGATGGTGTACACTTACGCATAGCGGACATCTTGTCATCAGCAAAAATACTTGCCATAGGAAAAGTCTTGGGAAGTCATGACTAGGAATTTCTCAATATCACTTGATATTGAGAGATTACTATTGATGCCTTCTGAAGAAGTGTGCTCTGGCAAGCATGTCTGGCGACAGTGTAGACTTTTGTATAGCAGATATCTTGTTATCTATATTGGAGAAGAGCGACCAGTAGAAAGGCTTAGAGATTGATCTCGTTTAATTTGTGCACTAACTCGATCATATTTTTTTGATAGGGTAATGAGCCTAGAGTTACGTAACATTTGATAGGCTTGGTAGAGTTGATTTAGATCACACGCTACGTAACTCCTTGCTTATTAATTTATCAAATTAGTTGAGCAAGATGCATTAAGTAATGCTCGATGAAAGTGTGTTATTCAACTGTTGGGACCACATCTTCGCTAGAAGTTACTTTCTACCCTATTCTCTTCTTTAATTAGCTCTCAGATGATATAGTATTTCTACCAACCACCCATTTTCCCTCGAAGGCATTCTCCTACTGCACCTTCCGACGTATAATCATCACCCCGAGCAACCCAACCATATAAATTTGGGCTAGGACAATAACTATATTTGTTTTCCATTCTTATTTGATGTAGTGCGAGGCTTCGAAGGTGTTCTCAGAGTCTAATGAACACTTAAAGTTAAGTCCAATCGCTATTAGTTCTCTGCAATGATGCCAAATATTGATCCCTTCTCAAAACTTGACATGCATAAACACGATCAACAACTGTCAGTAATTCGTTACAGGGTATCTGCACCATCTTCATGATTCCCTTAGCCTTATCAATTCAAACCCATCAAACTTGATGGTACAATGCAGGATCTTGTTTGAATGATCGGTGCCTAATCGATTAAAAACTGCATTCGCAAAAATATTATACTTTATGTGTGCTGTCCTGGTGACCTTATCAGTAATA
>NW_025878917.1:0-1390 GCF_002878395.1 Capsicum annuum
TCATTCCCCGATCCCACTCCCAAAATCATGGGCAATAGCTCACCGATTTGGCCCAAAAATGCCCCGTTCGCACTGTTTCGCCTGTTTGTCTACCCAAATTGCCATGAAAATTTAAGCAGACCACACTTGGATGATCCCAGACCTCCCTGGCATGCCTTAATTGATTTTCAACCCACATCACGGCCGGACCCCGGGCCTACCCCCTAAACCGTGGGCTATATTACACCGACTTGTACAGAAAATGCCCCGTTCATGCCATTTCGCTCATTTGTCCACCCAAATGGCTACGAAAAATTAAACAGACCACACTAGGAGGATCCCCAACCTCCCTGGCATGGCCTAGTCGATTTTTAGCAAACAGCAAGCCCGGACCCTAGGTCCACACCCTAAACCGTATGCTATAGCACACCGATTTGGTCCAAAAATGCCCCTATCGCGCTGTTTCACCAGTTTATCCACCCAAATGGCCATGAAAAATTAAAAGGAACATACTAGGATGATCCCAACCTCCCTGGCATGCCCCGGTCAATTTTATACCAGCAGCACACCCAGACGCTGGGCCCACCCCCAAAATTGTGGGCTATAGCACACCGATTTGGCGTAAAATGCCTCGTTTGCATCGTTTCACCTGTTTGTCTACCCAAATTTCTACAAAAATTTAAACGGATCACACTAGAATGATCCCCAACCTCCCTGTCAAGCCCCTATCCCACTCCCAAAATCATGGGCAATAGCTCATCGATTTGGCCCAAAAATGCCCCGTTCGCACTGTTCTGCCTGTTTGTCTACCCAAATCGCCATGAAAATTTAAAAAGACCACACTTGGATGATCCCAGACCTCCCTGGCATGCCTCAATTGATTTTCAGCCCACATCATAGCCGGACCCCAGGCCCACCCCCAAAACCGTGGGCTATATTACACCGACTTGTACAGAGAATGCCCCGTTCATGCCATTTCGCTCATTTCTCCACCCAAATGACTACGAAAAATTAAACAAACCACACTAGGACGATCCCCAACCTCCCTAGCATGTCCCAGTCGATTTTTAGCAAGCCCGGACCCTAGATCCACACCCTAAACCGTATGCTATAGCACACCGATTTGGTCTAAAAATGCCCCTATCGCGCTGTTTCACCCGTTTATCCACCCAAATGGCCATGAAAAATTAAATGGAACATACTAGGACGATCCCAACCTCCCTGGCATGCCCCGATCAATTTTATGCCAGCAGCACACCCAGACACTGGGCCCACCCCCAAAATTATGGGCTATAGCACACCGATTTGGCGTAAAATGCCTCGTTTGCATCGTTTCACCTGTTTGTCTACCCAAATTACTACCAAAATTTAAACGGACCACACTAGAATGATACCCAACCTCCCTGTCATT
>NW_025878918.1:0-3890 GCF_002878395.1 Capsicum annuum
AGGAATGGAATATACACACGCACATATCATTGCAGTTTACTATGCAGGGAAGGACATAGAGTTATAAGTATGATTTTATCTAAATTCAATAGTTTTGAATCAGATTCTATTAAAAGTAAAAATAATTAATTTTGAATGAAGTAAATTAAAATTGAGGCAGTCCTAAAGTTAAACTCATAAAATTTATTTCGCTAATCTGATCACTTGTTGTTAGATTTATATTTGTTCTTATCTTTTGACTTCTGCTTTGGCGTCCTCTTTTCCCGAATCTAATTTCACATGTAGTTAGGTTTTTCCTTGTTCTTATCTTGTTATCTTTGCTTTCTCGTCTTCTTTTCCTAATTACACTATTTTATAAGTAGGGAAAAGTTAGGTGATTAATAATTATTGTGACAATGTATTTTCTTTTAAATTTTTTAATTAATTGAGAAATTTTTAAGAATCAAAGAGAGCATGTTTGAAAAGTAGTGTATATCTTTATTTTTTTTCTACTTAAATAAATCATGTTTTCTTTGCTGATATGCTTTTATCGATGGAATAAAATTGTGAGTAAATCATCCATTTAATTTCTATTTTTGTTCCTACTAAATCACCTACATTTAAAGCCTAACCGATATCATAAGTTTTCTATAGAGACACTGGTATACTAATCACTCTACAAGTAGGAACTCGCGGATCTATGGGAGTAACATCCACTTTGTATCATCTTTTGAATATAATAATTCATTAGTGTTACTTCTTTCGTTCACTTTTACTTGTCCACTTTGGACTTTGCACGTCCGTTAAGAAATATTGATTTATATGTGCATTTTACCATAATACTCATATTAATTTATTATCGATAGTAGGTCTTGAAAAATGATTTTGAAAATAAGTAATTAATGCTAAGGGTAGAACATGAAAAAAACTAATTGTCTTTTCTTGATATGTTAAAAGTGACAAGTATAAGATTGAAAATCTGTATTTTGAATAGTGAACAAGTGCATCCAAGGGTGTGGCCTAGTAGTTCAATGAAGTTGGGATGAGCACCATGAGGTCTTAGGTTCAATTTCCAGCAGAGATAAACACTAGGTGTTTTCTTCCCATCTATTCTAGCCTTCGTTGACAGAGTTACTTGATACCTGTTGCTGGTGGAAAGTGGCAGGTATCCCGTGGATTTAGTCTAGTTGCGCGTAAGCTGGCCCGGACACTGGAGTTATAAAAAAAATAGTGAACGAAAGGAGTATTTTTGAACTTTTTATTTTAATAAGATTCAAATTTCAATTTTATAACAATAGTAAACTTGGAAATTACATAGTTCCTACTTGTAGATTTAGTTCCTATTTGTAGATTTATTAGTATTCCTATTTGTAGATTTATTAGTATAAAAAACTTATGCATAATGCATAAACGTGCCTTTTAACTTGACCTCAGTTGACATCTATGCACTCCAACTTTAGATGTGCACAAATAGACACTTTAACTTGTATAAAGTTGAACAAGTAGCCGCACACTTCCTATGTGGCATAGTACACGTAGGACACCATGTAGGAGGAAAATTGGCCAGGTAGGACGCCACATACGGTGCCGTCTACTCGTTCAATTTTATACAGTTTAAGTGCCTACTTGTGTATACCCAAAGTTGGAGGATACAAATGCAAGTTGAAGCTATGTTAAAGGGCACATTTATCTATTTTGCCAAAAGCTTATGTAGTTTGTAGGCCTTAAAGGCAGGTGATTTAATAGGAACATTAATAGAAAATAAATGGATGATTTACTCGCTATTTTAGTTTCGCGGCACCCAAAAGTGTGGCCTAGTGGTTCAATGAAGTTGGATTAAGCACCATAAGGTCTTAGGTTCAATTCTCAATAGAAAAAACATTGGGTGATTTCTTTCCATTTGTTTTAGCCTTGATGGAAAGAGTTACGTGGTACCTGTTGCTGGTAAGAGGTAGCAGGTATCCTATAGAATTAGTCGAGGCGCGCACAAGCTTGGCCCGGACACCACGGTTATAAAAAAATATAAAATTTTAGTTCAGCGGTAAAAGTTGTAGCAGCAAACATAAGCATGTTATTTAAGTAGAAAAAGATAAAGACATACACTATTTTTCAAAAATGGTTTCGCTGATTTTTAAAATTTCTCGGTTATTGAAAAAAAATACAATGTTGCAGTAATTATTATCACCTACTTTCCCCTACTTACAAAGCAATAAAATGAGGAAAAAAAAGACGACAAAGCAAGAGTAACAAAACAAGGAAAAATCTAACTACTAGTGAGATTAGATTTAGAACGAGGCCGACAAAGCAAAAGTTAAAAGATAAGAACTAGGATGAATTTAACTACAAGTGAGATCAGAGTCGAGATTTAAATTTTATTGTTTTGACTAGGACTGCGGCAATTCACATAATTTTACTCTATTCAGAATTAATTATTTTTGTTTTTAATAGAATCTAATTCAAAACTATTGAATTCGGATAAGATCAGACTTATAACTACATCCTTTTATAGAATTTAATTCAATACTATTGAATTCGGATAAGATCATACTTTTAACTCTAACCTTTCCTGCAAATTAAACTACACCGAAATGTGCATATATAAATATCACTCTTTCAAGCATAGAGGATATTCTATAAAAAACACATAAGAGGTCTGAGTAAGACAGGACTAAGTGTAGTACTTGAAGAAGGTGTTGGTGGTACCAAAAGAAATGTGTCACAAGTTGTTAACAAAACTAGTGGCCCTATCATCCCCTGTTCTGAAATGAAAAATACTTGTGGATTTCTTGAATATTGCTTTTTTTGCAAGAAGAAGTTGCTACCCGTGCAAGATATCTATATGTACATGTAAGAGTTTTTCTATAATTCTTTTTTTCACTCTTTTTCTTCATCATCACTTCGACTTGCACAATTCGTAGTGTAATTTTTGTTATGATATAAATTGAAGGCTAAATATGTCGAATCAAAATTTATTCATAGCTAAGGGACCAAAAGTTTTGTAACCCTACAAATTATATTAAAGTTTATAATGGTTGTTATCATGAATTGATCTTTTTTCCCAATGATACATACTTAAATGGACAGGGATAGGCCATTCTGTAGCGTGGAGTGTAGTAGCAAGCAAATTTTTAAGGATGAAGAAGAAACTACAAAGGCAAAGCAAAATCAGACAAGATTCAATAGTTTCATCTTCTTCGAAGAATTCGAGATCATGTTTTAATCCGATGTCTTTTTAGCCTTCTAGTTTTATTCTCGCAACATGTTATTTTGATTTTTATGTCTTCCTTTTTTAATACTAGTGTTACAAGCGGATTCAGGATTTGAACTTTTTGAGTTTGAATTTAGAAACTTTGTTACCTTTTATCTAATTTACTTAGTTTGAAGTCTGTTATTCGTAATTATTTATTGCATTTTAAGGATATATAAAGTATCTCTTTTTCAAGGAGTAGATGGATGTTAAATATTTTATAACAAAAAGGCTTTATCTCACCTCTGAGCTAGTGGTATGGACTGCGTACGCTTACCCTCCCCAGACCCCACTCTATGGGAACATACTAGGTATGTTGTTTTGGTCATAACAAAGAGGAATAATTTGGTAATAGCAACTTATATTTTTTTTCTAGTTTCCAAGTGATAAGAGCGAGTCTTTTGCGTTCTTTTTTTATAAGCACACATTTTGTTATGTAATTGGTCTTGTATTTATTCTAAATCTCAAAGATTGTTAATTATCTTTGAGCTTGTTAGTACAAGGAGAACTCAGGATTCTACTAGAATTGGAGAGGAGATAGTAGACTTTTGCCAAAATCTATACACTGATGCTGCACAATAGAGGCCAACCAATCACTTCCATAATTGTCCATTTTTAACATTGGAAGAACAGGAGAGTCTTCAAACAATATTTGAGGAGGAGG
>NW_025878919.1:0-5164 GCF_002878395.1 Capsicum annuum
AATGAGCATAACTTGATAAATATGTGGTATTTCTACATATTTCTACCCACAAAATTATAGAGAATCAAATTAGCTTTCCAACGATACCAATTTCACAAAAATCCGACACCCGAGCTAGGAGTTATGGCTTTGCAAAGTAGAGTGCGTCGCCTAACCAATCACACATGGCCACTGGAAAGCATATGCTATAGCATATGCGGCGCCTATGTAAATATAGGCGATATCATATGCAGCGCCTATGTAAATATAGGCGATATCATATGCGGCGCCTAAGTAAATATATGTGATATCATATGCGGCGCATATCTTATGGTTTCAAGTGACTTAAACACTCCGTTTTTGCATTATTTTGAGGGCAATTAAGTCTTTTGGCACTTCTTACACACCCCTAAACTTAACCTTACAAATTTACTAGATTCTAAACACATCATAACCCTATTATCAGTCTAAGTTCATCATCCAAGAGCACTAAAGGAGAAAAACAACTAGGGTCACACAATCAACATTGAGGGTCCAATCTTTCAACGAATCCGTTACCATAAAGGTATGTGGGGTTATGAACAAGAACACCCTTTCATTCTTGTGCCCAAAGTTTGCATTATTTTACAAAGATACATGATTTTTACATGTTTTATCATGAATTTGAAGTGATAAATCTTATCCTATGTTGTTTTTCAAGATACTATGATTATTTTGAATGTTTAGAAAATAAACTCCATGATTTTGAGATTATTGTTATGATTAAAGGCTGAAATTTTTTAGATTTCCGTATAAATTATGCATGCTTGTGATATAAAGCATAAATGTTGAAATATTTTGATTAAGTATCGCTATAAGGGTCATTAACCCACATTGAGATTGTTTTTTTGAGAATTTATGTGCTACATACACCCATGTTTAGACTATTTTAATGAAGTATAGAAAGATTTGACCTTTTGTCACAACAGAGTTAAAATCCACTTTATGAAACGAGTTACAGATTTTATCATTTATTTAACTTAAGAAATATGAGATTACCCTTAAAGGGGATTTTTCTTGAGATTTTTGAGCATAGTACTGGGAGTAGTATTTAGCACCGAGTTGGGTATGTTACTATAGTTTCATCCCCAAAACTACGTGCCACCGTAGGTTAAGATATTGACTTCCACTATATGTGGAAAATTAAGATAGTGATCACTGAGATGAGATTGTTCTACACCGATGGCAAAGGTAGGACAACCCTAAACTTACGGGGGCAAGTCATAGGACATCATGGGTGCTCACATGGTGTACATGTCAGTTAGAAGAACCTACCAAAGAGTCGTCCCTCATTCTTAGATTAATTTTACTGATTTAAAAGAGATTTGAAATATAGATTTATGATGTATTCAATATTCAAGATTTCACTAAGATTGCTTGATGAGAGAATAAGAGAAGAGTATTGATATTTGGATTAAGTGCAATGGCTCATGATATTCAGATTGGCATGTTTTACCATTCATTGTGTATGATTTTAGATTTTTGATTTCTTTCAAGTTTTATGAGCCATTTACAAATGTCCTGCATGATTTGGAAAGAAAACTTATGACATGATCGTTAAATATATATATATATAGATATATATATATATATATATGCATATTAATATGTTTATTTTATGCACCCCTATGTACACGGTACATATTCCATGGTACTGACCCACATGTTCACATGTGGGCTATATTTTTCCTATAATGTAGGTTTAGGTGCTCATTCCTAGGTTTGACCGTGATTATTCGAGTACGTTGATCTACATCCTCTGCAGTGGTGAGTCCTCATGGTCCGAGTACTAGTTATTCAGATTTCCTCATTTACTTTGAGTCATTCATTTTATTTATTGAGTTTGGGTCAGTTGGGGTTTGTCCCATTGGCTCATGAATATACGGTTTAGTAGAGGCTTGTCAGACTAGATGGATAGATTGATCAGATTTGTCAGAGATGTCATATTTTGTTACTTTTCGTATTTCATTCGTATTGCAACATGATATTATGGAGGATTTTTAGACGTTTTGATTATGATGACTTTGATTATAAGTTTTGAATGGTAGAAAAATGGCTAAAAGGGTTAGCTTGGGGCTACTTGTAGCCTTAAGCATCGTGTGATGCCTCAGGGCCCATTTTCGAGGCGTTACAAACTTGGTATCAGAGCCTAAGGTTATTGGAGTCCTAGGGAGTCTGATAATCCACGTTAAGTAGATTCTTGATCATCGGTGTGTAGCGCGCCATATTATGAGCAAGAGGCTACAAAATATTTTAGATAAAAAAAAGAGGGTCATTTTATTCTTTCAGAAGTCTATCGTGCTTACAGTTGTTCCCTTTCAACTATCAATTCTTTTTCTCTTCTTTCAGAATATGCCTCCTCACTGAGCTAGAAAAAATAACGTAGGTCAGCAACCTCAGCCTGCTGATCCCCTGAATGAGAATGTATCCCACGCTGAGTTTAGGGCAGCCTTTCAAGCGCTTGCCCAAGATATTTCTGCCAACGTTCAGGCTAACCAGGCCCTGGCTCTATAACAATAGGGAGGTGATTTAGTTGCCGCAAGAATCCATGACTTTACGCAAATAAATCTGCCATAGTTTTATGGGTCCAAGGTAGGTGAGGATCCACAGTTGTATCTGGAGGAGATAAGGAAGATCACACAGGTAATGCACGTGTCTGAGGAGGAGAGTGTTGAGTTAGCATCCTATAGATTGAAAGACCTTATGTATGACTGGGTGGTTGCATGGAGAAAGGGTAGAGTAGAGGGTGATGCTCCTATGACTTGGCAGGAGATCCAGGATACATTCCTGGATAAATTCTTTTCTCTAGAGTTGAAAGAGGTGAAAGTAGAGGAGTTCATGAACTTACGGCAAGGCTCTATGACTGTTAAGGAGTATTGCTTGAAGTTCAATCAGTTAGCAAAATATGCCCCAAATCTGATAGCCGACAACCGAGCCAGTATGGATAATTTCTTGACAGGGGTGTCAAGCTATGTGGTTAAGGAGTGTAGATCAACTATGCTTAATAGTGAGATGAATCTTTCCAGACTGATGACCCATGCCCAACAGATCGAATCAAATAAGATAAAAGAGAGGGATAGAGTAAGAGGGAATAAGAGAGACAGATCCGAGCAACCTACTTATGGTCAGAACAAATCGCAAGGAGGGAGTCACCCTCAGTTTCAGAGCCACTCATCTATGCCAACACCATCATCAGCTAGTGCTCCAGCACTTAGAGGTAGGCAAGAACAGGGAAACAGGTCTTCTATGTTCGGATCTCAGAATACTGTGAGAAACCGGCCTAACCATCCACCATGTACCAGGTGTGGTAGGGATCACGGGGGTAAGTGTTTTTGGGGTTAGAAGGGCTGCTATGGATGTGGCCAGGAGGGCCATGATTTTAGAGATTGTCCTCATACCAAACAGGGGAACCGTGATGTTCGCCCCCAGGCTCAGACTACTAGTGCTCCAGCTCCTGTAGCTCATCCAGCTCTTACTTATGGTGCTTCTTCCAGCACTGCTGGCGGTCAGCGCCAGAATAAATTCTATGCTTTGCCTTCCCGTCAGGAGCAGGAGGACTCCCCCGATGTTGTTACTGGTATGCTTTGTGTGTTTCAGTTTAATGTTTATGCATTGTTGGACCCTGGGTCCAGTTTTTCATATGTGACACCTCTAGTTGCTGTAAATTATGAAGTGAGTCCCGAGATTGTTTCTGAGCCCATCCTAGTTTCTACCCCTGTGGGTGAGTACATAGTTGCTCGAAAAGTGTACAAAAAGTGTCCTATTTTTATTCTTCATAGAGTTATGTTTACTGATCTGATAGAGTTAGACATGGTAGATTTTGATGTTATTCTGGGTATGGACTGGCTTCACTCTTGTTATGCATCCATAGACTGTCGTACCTATGTAGTCAAGTTTCAGTTCCCTGGTGAGTCTGTTATCGAATGGTCTGGTAATTCCACATCTCCCAAGAGTCATTTTATCTCATATCTCAAGGCTAGAAAGCTTATTTCTAAAGGGAGCATTTATCACCTAGTCAGAGTTAAAGACACTAAGTCTGAGACTCCAACTCTTCAGTCAGTTGACGTTGTTAATGAGTTTCCCAATGTCTTTCCGGAAGATCTTCCAGGGGTACCTCCCGATAGAGAGATAGAATTCGGGATTGATCTTCTTCACGATACTTAGCCCATTTTCATTCCTCCATATCGTATGGCACCCGCAAAACTTAAGGAGTTGAAAGAGAAACTCAAAGATTTCTTAGATAAAGGTTTTATAAGACCAAGTGTGTCTTCTTGGGGTGCACCTATCCTATTCGTGCAAAAGAAAGATGGATCTTTGTGCATGTGCATTGAATATCGCCATCTTAACAAAGTCACTATCAAAAACAAGTATCCCCTTCCAAGAATAGATGATTTGTTTGATCAATTGCAAGGTGCAAGTTACTTCTCAAAGATTGACCTTCGCTCTGGCTATCATCAACTCAGAGTTAGGGAATGTGATGTCTCAAAAACAGCCTTCCGAACACGTTATGGTCATTTTGAGTTTTTTGTTATGTACTTCGGGCTAACTAATGCCCCAGCAGCTTTCATGGACCTCATGAATCAAGTGTTCAGGCCATATCTTGATATGTTTATCATAGTGTTTATAGACGACATTCTGGTATACTCCCGTAGTGAGAATAAGCATGCAGATCATTTCTGTATCATCTTTCAAACCCTTAGAGATCATTACTTGTTTGCCAAATTTAGAAAGTATGAATTTTGGCTAAGGTCAATTGCTTTTCTGGGTCATATTATTTCTTCCGAAGGTGTTAGAGTTGATCCCTAGAAAATAGAAGTCGTTAGAAACTGGCCTAGACCTGTCTCTCCATTCGACATAAGAAGTTTCTTGGGTCTAGCTGGCTATTACCGCCGTTTTGTTGAAGGTTTCTCCTCTATAGCATCTCCTATGACCCGGTTGACCTAAAAAAAATTGAAGTTCTTGTGGTTCGATTCTTGTAAGAATAGTTTTTGAGAGTTGAAGACTCGACTCACTACAGCTCCTATTTTGACTCTGCCTGATGGCGTTGATGGTTTTGTGGTATATTGTGATACTTTTAGAGTTAGTTTGGGTTGTGTACTATGATAGGCGAAATTACGCGCCTATATCAATATATTTTGCCCATATT
>NW_025878920.1:0-1271 GCF_002878395.1 Capsicum annuum
GTGGATCTTTATTGTCGCTTACGTACGATTTCTGCGCTTTCTGTTCTCTGTATTTCCATAAAAAGAGTAGCATATTGTCAATGCTGTTCAGCAGTAGCTTCTTCTACATCCACCTGAAAGTCAGATTGGTCAATGCTAATCACGTAGATACAACAAAACGAAAAAGGATAACTCATCTCTTCTATCAAATCAAACAGGCCTTCCTCCCATTTTAAATTATCCCAAATAGATTATATTTCTGTTGCAACTATGAATCAACTGTTGGGATAAATTTCTACATGAGGAAGACCCTGTGATAATTTGCAACGGATGGTTCATCCGTTGCAATATATGAATCATTTGTTGTAGCAGATAGGTCATCTGTTGGTACAAATAAAAGCGGTACGAAGATTTATTTGACTTGCTAAAATAGACGAGACATATGATGCACCAGATAAAGTATCTGGTGCAACAAGTTAGTTAACTGTTGCAACAGATGTATATATCTGTTTGATAATTTTCAGCAGATGTGTTATCTGTTGAAACAGATATATTTCTGTTTGTTTTGTTAGTTGGAAGACATATAATATATTCACCTTCTTCATCTCGTGCTGCTCTCCTTTGGACATTGTACGTTGCTCAGTGCAACACAAAGACAGAGGAATTGTAATTTTGCTTTTGCGGATGCTTGATAATGCCCTAAAAATTACTCTCCTTCTCCTCTTAGCCCTAATCTCTACTGGAGCGGATGGAAATAAAATCCTCTTTGATGGAATGAGACCCCTCTTAGATGTCAATTCCTTTACAGAAGCAGTTAATGCATTAATAGCATTAATCACTAAATCATGTTTCGCCCTGCAGTCTTGACATTTGCATGCAGAACATTCGCTGGGAGAGGCAAAATCTGTATAACCAGTATGTTCATACTCATAATGGTTTGCTTTAAATACTGTAAGAGGAGCATCATTAGCACCAATAGCAGCACCACTACCACCATCAACAGCTCCATCACCATTAAGATCATCAACAACAAGCAGCCCACCCTCCAAAATTATTTTTCTTTTAATGGTTGTTGCTCCAAACAATTCCATTTTTATTCTGTCGATGACCTTAGGATCCGATAAAGTTTGCACAGATCGTAAAGTAAGAAAAAATGGCATCTTCAACTCTCGATTGGTCGAAACTAGCAATGGATGCACAATATAACAAATTATTACATATATTAGAATGATGATTCGATCATTAAAAAAAATTACTAATTAAAAGAAAAAATTAATTATAATTATACTTAC
>NW_025878921.1:0-2673 GCF_002878395.1 Capsicum annuum
AGCTCCAACAGAAAGAATCTATCTAAGAAGGTTGTAGCTAACTCCTCTCATTCTATAGGGCCTACATCTGTGCCTCTATCCCCCTTCCACTACTTAAACCAGGTGTGAGCCACATCCTACAACAGGTAAGAAGCCAACTCAGTACTCTCACTAGAAGTCACACCCATAATGTTTGTAACCTTCTAAACCATGTTAAGGAATTCTTACAGATGGCTCTAAAAAATAATGGAGGTTCATTTAGGTGAAAACCTGAATCCTAGCTGCAGCAGTATTGACCACTGGGTTTGCCGGGACAACAGCTGGTTGAATATTTTAAGCTATAATAGAGTTGTCTAGAGAAGTAAATACAGCTCTGAACTTTGCATGAGGAATATTCTTATTCAGGGGATCTTCCTAAATGGGCAGAGGTGCTGGCTGGTTTCTATTTCTCCTTCCATTAGTCTTTTTGGGAGGTATATTCTGTAGATGAAAGGAAAAGAAAATTAGAAAGAGATTTTAACTTTAGTTTATGCTTATTCGCACGACATGAACACTGAAAGAAGAGAAACTTTTCCTAAAACGTGTTGTAGCCTCTTGTCCATAAGTGTGGCATACTTCACACCCATGCACAAAACTCTACTCAACGTGGATTTTAGACTCCCTAGGACACTTTAAAACATTTGGCTCTGATACAGAGTTTTTAACACCCCGAGAGACACACTAGATATTGCATAGTGCTAATGGTCCCGAAAGACCACAAGTTAACCCATGAACTGGTACCTATTGTGAGCACTAAATAATACTGCTAACAAAGAGATTATATGAGAAATTTAATTGAAATGCACCATAAGGTTTTAAATCATAGTTCTGATAATGTTTGTAAAGAAATACTAACAATATTGATAAAAGGACTGAAAATAACAACTAAAAACTGGTTGATTGTCTTTACTAGTGTGAAAGCCTCTATTCTATCTGAATATGGAGTTTATGGGACAAACCCTCAACTAACTATGACCAAATAGAAAATACTAAACTGATATGGTAGACTGAGATAAATAAACCATGTCCTTATAGTATAAGGACTCACCATGCTATAATTGATAATTTGGTATATCTATGCGTAGTCAAGGAACTGAGTGTCCGAACCTATGATATTAAACATCATAGCACAAGAAATGAGTATGTGATCAGTACATTGAATATAATAGTACACTAGATGAGGTTAGGCTGAAATGCATTAGTTAATATGATGAGTAATGATTGACTAGATGAGTAACATGAAGTACTGAATACGAATGCATAAAATTTGAAAAGACCAAGAATGCATGACCAAGCATAAAATAATGCATGACCAAGCATAAAACATAAATCTGAAATAATTTGTAAACTTAATTACTGAAATACTGGTGACTGGGAAACTAATATCTGTATGTTATGGCCAAACAAACCTAAGACTTAATACTGAACTAGATACTGGATTGAAACTTTGGGAACTAGCTATAACCAACATGCCCTAATATGATATCAAGGTCCAACTTGTAACTGCAAATTTATTTTTTTTAATATTGTGCCTTTGGTACTAACACTGGCTGTGTGGATCCACAAATCTGAAGTCCCAAAGGATGATGGTTTCATGCCTAACTAGCAAAGGACTCCTTAAAATCTATGGTGGTGCTGTATGTCTGGAACCTAGGGAGTGCTACTAGTGTGTCATGCCTAACTAACGGGGGAGACACCATCCCTACTCTCACTCAGTGCTAAGAGTTACTCCCAACTGAATGACACTAATTATTATACTGAATTAAGTTCAACTGATTATAAATTCTGATAGTGTTCATCATGATTATAATAACTAAAAAATCAATTATGCTCATGGTTTAACTGATATAATTTTTTTAATGTAATGAATGTATGTAAACAACAAAATTTTGGGTATTCAAACCTCCAGGACAAGATAGCAATAACAACAAAATCATACTAAAACCTTGAGGACATGACATTTAGTTAGCATTCTAAAACTCATTCTTTGATGCATTTCATCAAACACTTTCAAGGCATGGCTTCAGAATGGGTATAATTTTAAACATGTAGTAATGACATGATTTTAATACTACAGTCACCAATTATGGTCTAAATTAGCGAACAACAACAATTACATGTAAACATGGCATAGAATTGACATTCATGGGAATTCATGGTTAAAATCATCATAACATATAAAAATTTAACTTTGAATTTGAAATTAGGTTCTTGGAATCCATGGATGAAAGAGACCCACGGATGAACATCTAGCATAACTTGCTTGAAGAATTTGTGAAAGTTCTTAGTGGTTTTTTCTTAAACTTGAGGTTGAATCTTTGAAGAACTAGGGTTTGTTCTTTGAGAGAGAATGGTTTTCATATGAGAGAATTTGAGTAAAAGGTGGCCAAATATGCTTTTTGGGGATTCAATCCAGTGTTTTTCACAGATTGGTATCAAGGGAAAAGACCAAACTGCCCTAGAGAGATTAAAAATTTCATAACTAAAACTTGTATTTAACCATCACCACAATGCGCCAAGCCTATCATCGCGATTTCTAATGTGATTTGGTGCAATTGTGGTGAGTTACTCGAATCTAGCTATTGCCCTTTTGATCTTCACCGCGACATGGTCTAATAGTGTTGAGCTACTATTTTGAAAATCCAAACGTGATCT
>NW_025878922.1:0-3364 GCF_002878395.1 Capsicum annuum
TCTTTGCTCCTCAGCTTTCGAACTTGGCGATCTAAAATTTCAATGGGTTGTTCTTCGTAAGACAAGGAGTCTATCAATTTGATACCCTCTACTGGCAATACCATAGAATGTTTTTCCAATGCATTTCTTTAACATGAATACATGGAATACCGGATGAACGGAACCCAAACTTTCAGGCAATTCTAACTTATATGCAACTGTACCAATTTTCTTCAAAATCTGATATGGCCCTACATATCGAGGGCTCAATTTACCCCTTTTTCCAAACCGCATAACCCTTTTCATAGGAGAAACCTTGAGAAATACCCAATCACCAATTTCAAACTCTAGTTTTCTTCTCTAAACATCAGCATAGGACTTCTCACGACTCTGAGCAGTCTTGAGTCATTCTCTAATAATTTTCACTTTCTCCATCGCCTGATAAACAAGATTAGGCCCATACAGCTGAGTCTCACCCACTTCATACCATCCTATCGGAGACCTACATCTCCTCCCATATAAAGCCTCAAAAGGAGCCATCTCGATGCTGGCATGGTAGCTATTATTGTAAGCGAATTCAACCAGTGGCAGGTGATCTACCAAACTATCTTTGAAATTAATGACGCATACCCTCAACATATCTTTGAGGGTCTGATTGGTACGCTCAGCTTGCCCATCCGTCTGAGGGTGGAAAGCTGTGCTCAAATTCACTTGTGTACCTAAACCTTTCTGAAAGGATCTCTAAAACTGAGATGAAAACTGCGTACCTCTATCGGATATAATGGACACTTGGTTCCCCATGCAATCGAACTATCTCCTCAATGTAAATCTTAGCATAAACCTCTCCCAAAAAATTAGTCCTCATAGGCAAAATATGGGCTGACTTGGTCAACCGATCTACAATCACCCATATAGAATCATATTGGTTTCGGGATCTCGGAAGTCCTATAATGAAGTCCATGTTTATCATCTCCCACTTCCATACAGATAGGGCTATCTCTTGGGAAGTACCACCCGGCCTTATGTGTTCTACCTTTACTTGTTGACAGTTCAAACACTTGGACACAAAATCAGCTACATCCCGTTTCATGTTATTCCATCAATATAAGGTTTTCAGATCATGGTACATCTTAGTAGAGCCTGGGTGAATGACATACCTCGAAGTGTGCGCCTCATTAAGGATTCTTTTCCTTAGCCCATCGACATTCGAAACGCACAACCTACCCTGAAATGTCAAAATACCATCGCCACCAATTTCAAACGGCATAACCTTTTATTGACCCACATCTTTCTTGATTTGCATCAAGATGGGATCTTCAACCTGGTTCTCCTTAACTTCAGCACAAAGAGTTGACTTAGATAACTCATGAATAATCACCCCTCTATATTTGAAATCTAAGAGTCGCACTCCCAGATTTGCAAGGCGGTAAATATCCTTCACCATCTCTTTCTTTCCTTCTTCTACATGAGAAAGGCTGCCCATAGACAACCTGCTGAGGGCGTCGGCTACAATATTTGCCTTGCCTGGATGGTAATGCAGACTCATATCATAGTCTTTCAAAAGCTCCATCCAACGCCTCTGCCTGAGGTTTAATTCTTTCTGTGAGAAAACATACTGTAAACTCTTATGGTCAGTACAATATCAACATGCACTCCATAGAGATAGTGCCTCCAGATTCTAAGTACAAACACCACGGCTGCTAACTCCAAGTCATGAGTGGGGTAATTGCGCTCATGCACCTTTAACTGCCTAGATGCATAAGATATCACCTTACCATGCTGCATCAGTACACAACCAAGTCCCATACGGGACGCATCACAATAAACCACAAAATCATCTACACCCTCAGGAAGGGTCAAAACAGGAGCAGTAGTCATCTTGTCCTTCAATTTCTCAAAACTGTTTTCACACAAGTCAGACCACACAAACTTCATCTTTTTCTGAGTCAGTTTAGTAAGCGGAGCAGCTATGGAAGAAAAACTCTCTACGAACCTTCTGTAATACCCCGCCAAACCCAAGAAGCTTTGAATATCGGTTGGAGTCATGGGTCTGGTCTATTTTCTCACTGCTTCAACTTTCTGGGGATCCACTCTTATCCTGTCACTAGACACAATATGCGCTAGGAAGGCAATAACGTTTAACCAGAATTTACACTTAGAAAATTTAGCATACAACTGATGATCCTTAAGGGTTTGAAGGATAATTCAGAGGTGATTGGCGTGATCCTCTTTACTCTTAAAATAGATTAGAATATCATCAATAAATACGATGACGAACAAATTAAGAAACTGATGGAACACTCTATTCATAAGATCCATGAAGGCTGCAGGGGAGTTAGTCAACCCGAAGGACATGACTAGAAATTCGTAGTGACCATATTGGGTTCGGAAGGATGTCTTGGGTATGTCTGACTCCCTAACTTTCAAATGATGATAACCCAAACGAAGGTTTATTTTTTAAAAGCACTTGGCACCCTGAAGCTGATCAAAAAGGTCGTTAATCCTAGAAAGAGGATGTTTATTTTAAATCATGACCTTATTCAACTGACGGTAGTCTATACTTATCCGAAAGGTACCCATCCTTCTTTCACACGAAGAGCACGGGTGCACCCCATGGGGAAACACTAGAACGAATTAAACCTTTGTCTAGGAGGTCTGCAAACTGTTTCTTTAACTCCTTTAGTTTTGTAGGAGCCATTCTATATGGCGGAATAGAAATAGGACGAGTGTCTGGCAACACATCAATGCCAAAATCTATCTCCCTATCAGGGGGTATCCCTGGGAGATCTTCGGGAAAGACTTCTGGGAATTCATTCACTACAGGAACTGACTGCAGAGGAAGGTTTCCAACTTTTGAATCTTTTACTCGGATTAGATGATACATACAACCTTTGGAGATAAGCTTTAGGGCTCTAAGATAAGAGATAAAGTGACCTCTAAGTTCCACAGAACTCCCTGCCCATACAACTGGTGTCTTACTCGGGAAAGAAAAAATGACCTTTCGGGTTCTACAATCAAGGGTGGAATAACACGAATGGAGCCAGTCCATCCCAAGAATGGCATCAAAATCTATCACATCCAGTTCTATAAGGTCTGCCACAGTTTTCCTACTATGAATAGACACGACACAATTTTTATATACCCTGATAGCAAAAATAAAATCACCTACAGGAGTAGAAACAGAGAAGGGTTCTATAATAACTTCGGGCTCAAACCTGAAACCAACAACCACATAAGGGGTCACATAAGATAAAGTAGACTCGGGATCAAGCAATACATAAACATCACGAGAAAAGATTCATAACATACCGGTGACAACATCTGGTGAAGCTTTTGCCTCCTGGCGGTTAGTCAAAGAATATAACCGATTGCGACCGCTTCCGAC
>NW_025878923.1:0-1311 GCF_002878395.1 Capsicum annuum
AAGGATCAAATCGGTAGCTACTACTACTACCCTACCACCGGCTTGCTTCGTGCTGCTGGTGGTTATGGTCCCCTTACTGTCGTAAGTCGTGCATTGATCCCTGTCCCATTTGATAAACCTGAGGATGATTACACGGTCCTTGTGGGGGATTGGTACACCAAGAGCCACACTGAATTAAGAAGCATGTTGGATACCGGACGCGGTCTTGGAAGGCCACAAGGCTTGGTTATCAATGGCAAAAGCGGGAAAGGCGACGGTAAGGATGAGCCAATGTACACATTGACCCCCGGAAAGACATACAGGTTTAGGTTTTGCAACGTTGGCATGAAGGATTCTATCAATGTTAGGTTCCAAGGCCACACAATGAGACTCGTTGAGATCGAAGGTTCACACGTCGTGCAAAATGTGTACGATTCCCTAGACATCCACTTGGGACAATGCTTATCCGTTTTGGTAACCGCTGATAAGGAACCCAAGGACTATTTCATCGTGGCCTCCACAAGGTTCACTAAGGAACCACACACGGCCACCGCCACTATCCGTTATGCCAACAGTAAGTCCCCCGCCTCCCCTCAATTGCCTAAGGCACCAGAAGGGTGGGAATGGTCCCTTAACCAATTCCGCTCATTCCGCTGGAACTTGACTAACAGCGCAGCTAGACCTAACCCTCAAGGATCTTACCACTACGGAAAGATCAACATCTCAAGAACCATCAAGCTAGTCACATCAGCAGGCAAAGTTGACGGTAAGCTCCGTTACGCCATAAACGGCATCTCCCACGTGGATCCCCCTACACCAATCAGATTGGCACAACATTATGGTGTTTCGGACAAGGTGTTCAAGTATGACTTGATCAAGGATGACTACAAGCCTACAGGGGAAGATGGACAAGACAAAATCACACTTGGACCTAGTGTGATCAATGGCACCTGGAAAAGCTTTGTGGAGTTCGTTATTGAGAACCCTGGCAAAAGTGTTCAATCTTTTCACATGTCTGGATATGCATTCTTTGCTGTATCGTAAGTACCTACCTCCTAATCCTTTATCAAATTCATAATTATATGATATCGACTAGTCACCTTATAAATATCTTTTACACCGCCAATGCAGGATTGAGTCGGGAAGGTGGTCACCAGAGAAGAGAAAGAACTACAACTTGCTTGATGCTGTTAGCAGGAACACGATCCAAGTTTACCCAAATTCATTTGCAGTTATAATGACTGCTCTTGATAATGCTGGATTATGGAATATTAGGGTCAATTCAATGGAGAAGCATTATTTGGGACAACAATTTTATCTGAGTGTCCATGC
>NW_025878924.1:0-1294 GCF_002878395.1 Capsicum annuum
GGATGTAACACCCCGTATTCAAGTACATGTATTGGCGTATTCAAGTACGTGTATTGGTCTTATTTATATGGAATTAATTTTTTATTTTATTTATACCGGAATTTGCCCGTCGATGGTTCCATACGAAGGTTATTGAATAAGCTTTCCAACGATATAAAGATTTCCAAAAACGGATAAGTTTCGGATATAATCGAGCACGTTCGAAACTATAAAACGGTGGCCGGGATATGGTGAATAGTAAATGTGCAGGAAAATTTCCTGCACACAAACTACTGAGGCCTGCTAGTTTTTTTGGGTCAACTTTGAATGCTCATAACTCCCTTAATATAATGAACTGGGAGATATAAGACCTATCAAAAGAAAGATCTTTGAGTCTTCTTTCCAAGGCAATTGGTTTCATCCAAATCCAACGTATGAGTAAGGAGTTATACTCGTTTTACTTTAGCCTCTCAAAACAGATTTTTAGGGTCAACTTCAAACGATCATAACTCCTTGTACAGGACGAACTGGGTGGCCTACTTTATATGAAATGAAATCCCTTTGAATTATCTTTCCAACGATACCAATTTCACCCAAATCCGATATCGGAGCAAAGAGTTATGGTCGATCTACTTTAGCTTGTTAAAACAGTCCACCATGGACAGATTCGGATTTACTTAAAATTTTAAGGGCAATATGGTCATTTTCCATCACCTCATGAACGAAAATTGGTCATTATATACATATACTTAGCCTCATATCCATTATTTATCATCCATTATTGAAGACTAAGAAACCCTAGCCAAATTTCAACTCCAATTATCTTGTGATTCAACCGTAGAAAATTTAAATTGATTCCGTAGTTGTGTTCACCGTCTCGAGGGCTTCGAGAAGCACCCCTTATTTGTGCCAACAGGACTTCGAAATCAAAAGGGCCATTTTATGGTAAGGATGTAAATTATGTTGGTGATATTTATATGGATATGTATATATATGCATGTGAGCATAAGAAGTGTGTTATTTGATTGTTGTTGAAAGATGATTGGAAATGATGTTGGATTATTCTTGTGCATGGTTGGATTATGTTGAATTGTGAAGGGATTTGGTGTGATGATGTGGTATTGAAATGATGATTATATATATATATATACACATAAATCTATTGTTCAAGTTGGTTTTTGGAATGCTTTGCAAATATTGGTTGTATGGAATTATGGAAGAGAATTGTGGTGTTGGGTTGCTAATACTAGATGCCAAACATTTCATTGTAGATAAGTGATTTGTAAAGGCGGGAAGTTGTGTTGAATTGGTATCC
>NW_025878925.1:0-1000 GCF_002878395.1 Capsicum annuum
TATAGATTACATTATAATCTTATGTCATTAATATGTATAATATATATCTATATACTACATATATATATATATATATATATATATATATATATATAAGTTCTAAATACGTACTATATATATCACACACCTAGATAGGAAGGTGTGGAAGTCGCGGATAAGGGTAGAAGGTTAGTGCGTGTGTGGGTCATATCTAGTGGTTAGGGGGCTCTGATATAGCCGGGTTAGTAATCCTACGACTGTGTCCATTGGTAGGAGCCGCTAGTGTCTCGCTTAGCTCTATTTTCAGTACTTCTCATTTTTTATTTTGACTATGCCACCCATTCTATTTCATGCATTACTATGATCCTGTTCACTATTTATTATCTTGAGCTGGGGGTCTATCGGAAACAACCTCTCTACTTCTTCCGAGGTAGCGGTATAGACTGCGTACATTCTACTCTCCCCAGACCCCACTTTGGTGGGAATACACTGGGTTGTTGTCGTTTTTGTTGTATTAATGCGATGTGTTTCTTATAAATACTCAGTTGATTGATCGATTAATTATATTTGATTACCTTAATATACTAGGTTTTGACTATATTGTTCATCAATCGATCACCACATGTATATGCATATATATATATATATATATATATATATATATATATATATATACGAACTCTTGAATGCATACTATATATATCACATCCACAAGTATATTACCTTATAATAGAACACGTTCATTATATTCTGATGAATTATCATTTATATATTACATTATTAATTATGACTGGAATAGTAACATAATATCATTATCTCAACAGTATGACATATATATACACATATTCATTATACAAAGATTATGCATGTTTAACGTCATTCAACGTATATACAAAGGAAAATATTTATTTTATATATTGAAACATAAGTAAAAGATAAAGATTATGCTTAACGTAATTTGTTTATTTTATTTAAATTAGTTTTTAGTGTAATTTTGTCACAAAATTTAAGAATTATTGAA
>NW_025878926.1:0-1299 GCF_002878395.1 Capsicum annuum
AAGTTAGGAATAAGTGTTTTCGTGGAATGTTTAGAATTGACGGCTTTGGCTGAATGTTGGAAATTCCATGGAATGTTTGAAATTTTGTTGAATAATTTGATTTTCTTGCACTAAAAATGTATTAATTTGGCCGGGGAATACCCCGAAGTATCTGTATATATTTATTCATTCACCGGGGAATGCCCCGAGGTATCATGTACCCAGAGGACGTTCGTGGTGAAGGCCCGAGGCGTCGGGTAGAGCATTAGTTTAGGATTAGCGTAGATTTTCTTTCAGTCCCTTTAGATTTTGGGTTGTAATAATTGGACTGGACTTTACATTTCGGATTGTTTTGTTTTGTTTTGATTATTTTGCGTGCTTCTTGTGTGATTCATACACTTCTTAGTGCCAAATAGTCGATACACTCTACCAAGCGACCGTGGTTGAACCACGGGATCGATAGGTGCCTAATACCTTCCCCTCGGTCAACAGAATTCCTTAGCCGGAATCTCTGTTTGCAAACCAGTTCAAAGAGTCAAATGGTTTTGAAAAGGATTTTCTAATGGTGACTTGGCGCGCCAGATTATGCCAAGTGGCGACTCTGAGTAAAAAAACGTAAATAATCCTTTTCCGAAATAAATTTTCATTTCTTGTCACTTAAATAATAAAACCCTTTCGAAACTTAAAACATAAATTTTTTTCGGAGTCAAAAAAGGGGTGTGACATAAGAGATGGAACGACAATACCAAATTTTGAAAGTATCCGAAGGTTGCAACTTTAGAAACTTCCACTCGTACTTTGTAATCGCAAAATTTAAAAATTAAAGTGAGCACTTTAGGAAATTAAATTTATAGAATATTTGAGAATTGAGATTTGAGATTTGAGATTTGAGAGAGAATGAGATTTGAGAAAATTAAAAATTGTGTGAAAAATGATTTAAAGGTGTAGGGTATTTATAGAATTTTTTTTGGGATTAAAAAATAATTAAAAAGTATTTTTTTTAATTAATGGGCTCAAACTACCCGTTTGGACCCAAAAACGACTATATAGTCGTTGGGCCAACGGCTAGTTTGGCCCAAAATTTAAAAAAATAAAAATTAATATCGGGCCGGTTAAACCGACGGGCCCCAACCGGGTTGGGTCCGGGCTGGGTTAACTGGGCCTAAAACAAAAAAAACGGCCCGGCACCCTAAAGACTTTGGGCTTACCGGGCAGGGTCAAATCGGGTCGATTTCATTAAATGGACCGGTTCGAGTTGGGTCGATCCGGCCCGTTTGACAGGCTTAAATAAGGGCCAACTAAAACGAAATGGAGGGAGTA
>NW_025878927.1:0-1071 GCF_002878395.1 Capsicum annuum
TCTTCATCTCCAAGCACAAAATCGATTGATTCCGACTTCAAATTCGTCGAAAATTTCAAAATGGGTATTGTTCATTAGTTTCAACTTCAAAGTCGTCGAAAATTTCAAAATCGATATTATCCATTATTTTCGACTTCAAGATCGTCGTAAATTTTAAAAATTGTCCATTGTTTCCGACTTCAAGGTCGTCGATAATTTCAAAATTCTCTATTGTTTTCGACTTTAAGGTCATAAAAAATTTTAAATTCGGTACTGTTCATTGTTTCCGACTTCAAGGTCGTCAAAATTTTTGAAATTGGTATTGTTCGTTGTTTTTGGATTTAAGTTCGTCAAAAATTTAATAATTGAGATTGTTCCTTGCTTTCCATTTCAAGGTTGTTGAAAAGTCTTAGATTCGATGTCGTTTATTATTTCCAGCTTCAAGATCGTTGGAATTTTCAAAATTGATATTGTCCATTATTTTCGACTTCAAGGTCGTCGAAAATTTTAAAATGAGTATTATTTCTGACTTTAAGGTCCTTGAAAATTTTAAATTCGGTATTGTTCATTATTTTCGGCTTCAAGGTTGTCGAAAATTTTGATATTGGTATTGTTCGTTGTTTTCGGATTTAAGATCGTCGAAAATTTAATAATTGATATTGTTCATTGTTTCCCACTTCAAGGTTGTCGAAAATTTTAAATTCGATGTTTATTATTTCCGACTTCTCAAATTCAATTTTGTCCATTATTTCTCACTTTAAGGTCATCGAAAAATTGTTTAAGTTTAAAAAGGAACAGAGATGAAAAGTAATAGTGAAAAAATGATGAAAAGTGATAAAAATGGAGAAGAAAGTAAATAAAAATTAATTTTAAACAAAAAACACGTGCCAAAATGCAGTTGGTGCGTGCATCACACCATATCTCAAATGACTGGTTGTCAGTTTTCGGAGGGGTAGTAATTTCACTTTAAAATAGTTCAGGGGAGTCATTTTTAACTATTCTTTTTCCTCCTCCTCCAACTTCAAGAACTCATCAATGACATCCAAGACTAATTTATCATCTTCTTCATCTCCAAGCACAAAATCGATTGAT
>NW_025878928.1:0-1198 GCF_002878395.1 Capsicum annuum
TAGAAATAATATTGCCTTCACTAGAGAAGCCAGAATATCAATAAATTTGCTATAATTCTCAGGGACCATGATTTAAAGTGTAACAAAATAGTCATAATGAGCAAAAACTGTTATAACATATAAGGTAATACAAATTGAATATAAAGTAACACAATATAATTATGCAAAAAGTATATAGCGATCACAATAACACAAATTAATCTAAATGTTGTTCTAATTTGACTTAACTGACAGAATTTTACAATGATGTAAATGTCTATATACAAATGCTAAAGCCTTGAAATATAAAGATCATAAGATGCTGGTTATACTGGAATATGTTCTAATTTGACTTAACTGAAAGAATTTTACAGTGAAGTAAATATCTGTATACAAATGCTAAAACCTTGAAATATAAAGATCATAAGACGTTGGTTATACTGAAATATGTTCTAATTTGACTTAACTGACAGAATTTTACTGTGAAGTAAATTGATAAATTGTAGCATTTATTAAAATATCTTTCACTTATATGCAAATTGGTGTTGAAAAAATGTGTATATCATGTTACTGAGAGAAATTTAGATGCTTCCAACAGCTTATGCAATAGCACGAGAATGATATGCAGAGGTTTTGACAATAATGTCATATGTGCAGAAATAATGATGGGCCAAAATGCTTTCAAACATGTCTTTATTCCACACATTCAGCTATCACCTCCCGAAAATGAAGGTTATCCATTCAAATTCATTAAAATATAATTTCCAGTGCGATTGTGATTTTCAATGACGATAAACAAATCACAAGGACAAACAACACCAACTGTTGGACTGTACTTGCCGCAACACATTTTTTCATATGGTCAGTTATATGTTGCACTTTCAAGGGGAATATCAATGACAACAACAAAGGTTTTGATCATGACGGAACAACCTAAGCGAAGAAAAGGGACATACACTAAAAACATTGTCTATAAAGAGATATTAGGTTAGTTACAATACATGAAAATGCATGATACGAATTTTTTTATACACTTCCAAATATACTATAACTCACTCACGTCAATTATTGTTTTTTGCAGGTTCAGAAGATACACAGTGTTGATAGGAATACACTTACACAGTGTTGATAGGAATGCACTTGCACTTTGAAAGATCTTTAATCAAACGAAAACTAATTTAGAATTAGCGTGTTACTGAGAACTAAATTCAAACAAGCC
>NW_025878929.1:0-1177 GCF_002878395.1 Capsicum annuum
TATCATGGAGCATGGTGGAACAAAGAAGTAATCAGACCCCAAAGGTTATTGAAGATAATAAACAGGGAATCAAAGGGAGAATCTATGAAGTCTTACATCGGAAAGTTTGTAAAGACAGAGATTGGATAGAACAGTTATGTGATAGGTGATGGAGGTGTAGTCTGCAATAACATGTGTGATGTGGTTATTACTACATTCTGTTCGCTCGACCAAAAAAATTAGGATGTCATCTCCATTCCTTTTGCATGTCAAGTTTTATTCTTGCTTTCATTCACCATTATTCCTTGTGGAAAAATATTTTTACTTCAAAAACCTGAAATTAACAATATATTTAATCTCTTATATTAGCATGATGTAATCTACTTATGATTTTCTTTTATTTATGTATGAAAAAAAATCACCAATCATGATTATATAAAGATAAAATTTTCAAGTCTTCGTTTTTCCCCCATTGTTCCTTTCCTTTACTTTTTTCATATTTCCTTGTACTTTCTGTGTTGCTCTCTTCTTAGTTGGTACAACTTGTTTGGGATACTCAAAGTCGAGCATTAAAAAAAAAAGATAATACAGGGACATTGATCTGAGGGTTTATAAAAAACAACCTCTCTAATTCCCATGGTATGGGTAAGGCCAGCATATTGACTGAAGGGCAAAAGAAAGGGCAAGTCCTTAGTTTTAAGTTTTGATGATGGACAACTTGGGAGTTGGTAGATCTTCCTCCAGGAAATAAACCTTTAGGTTTTAAATGGATCTTCAAAAGGAAAATGAAAGCAGATGGTACTATTAACAAATACAAGACAAGACTTGTTGTAAAAAGCTTTAAACAAAACGAAGGTCTTGATTACTTTGATACATACTCGCCAGTAACGAGGATAACATCAATTCGGATGTTAATTGCCATGGCGGCAGTATATGGTCTTGAAATCCATCAAATGGATGTGAAAACAACATTCCTAAATGGAGAATCGGAGGAAGAAATTTACATGGAACAACATGAGGGTTTTGTGGTTCGAGGAAAAGAAAATAGGGTGTGTAAACTTGTTAGGTCACTTTATGGACTAAAACAAGTACCTAAACAATGGCATGCGAAGTTTGACCAAACCATGTTGGAAAACGGGTTCAAGATTAACGAATGTGATAAATGTGTTTACATTAACGACACTCCAAATCACCAAGT
>NW_025878930.1:0-1730 GCF_002878395.1 Capsicum annuum
GCTGCCCAAAGTATCTTCCGAGAAACGAAGGTAACCCAAATTCTACTTCTCGTCCTAAAGGATTTCAATGTTTTAAATGTCAAGGGTGGGGGCACAAGGATAATGAGTGACCAAATCGGAGAAATGTAATCCTTAGGGAAGGAAAATTGTATTACCTTGGTGAGGAGGTAGGGCTTGCATCGAATGAGTTTGATAAAAATGCTCAAGATGGAGAGCAAGAAGCCGAGGTAGAAATAGATGAAGGCGTGGAAGATATTTGGCCGGTTGATGGAGAGTGTATGGTACCCTTGTTTATGGCAAGGAGAATCATGCTCAGTGATGGTTTAAAAGAGGAAACCGAGGGAGAGGATGATGAAGAAGAGGAGGAGCCGAGAGTTCAAGAAGTGGGATTTGCCCACAAAGACCCTTTGATGCTTACTAACCGAGATGCTAGCACTTTACCCAGCATCCATTCTTCTTATGTGCAGGTTGAAGGACATCCAAGCCTAAGGAGAAAGCTTGATGATCTCATGACACCCTTGGTTGAATATCCTAACCTTGGGAGGAGCCGAGAAAAGATTATTCGAAGAAGAGAGCTTGCGGGTGAAGATTGCTTGAGTTTGAGGTCAAACTCCTCTCAAGATGGAGAGGATGATATAAGTGTGATCTCATAGATGGACCCTTTTTGTGTATGTTAAAGGCAACCGAGAGAAGGCCCGAGCTTAAGTGTGGGAGAAGCCAAAAACCACCTCTATGTGTGCACTAAAGGGGTGGCCTTGAAGCCTTATTCATTAAAAGGGCACCTTTGTCATTTTAAGTCTTTTTCTGAATGTAATATAAATAGAACCACTTAGGATTTTATTCAATTGGTTGATTATATTTTGAGATTTGTAACATTTGCAACACTTTAGTTCTCTCTTAAGAGCTCCAACCGAAACTAGGGCTAGACAAGTGAAAATTCACTTGTGTTTGCATATTGGCTTGAAACATTGGTGTTTAGAGGAGGTAAAGGCCCTCTTGTGTCAACGTAGAATTAGGTTTGTGTCGCGGATAGTGTTTAAGGGTCCAAGAGTGTAACAATTCTTGGGTTCTTAAGATGGTCCCTTTTTTTGGTCTAACTATTTATCTTGTATCTTGTTGAATCCGTGGTTCCTTGTTGTTGTTAATGTACCCGTAACCTTCTTGTTGTTGTAATCTTGTTGTTTATGTGTTGACATAGTGAAGTCGTGTGGGGCCTCTTCGATTCACTATAGTCCTTGTAATCTTGTATTCTCTATCTACTTTGTTGAATATTGTTGTTGTTGTCTTGAAAACATAGAGAAGCCGAGTGGGGCCTTTGATTCTCTATTGTTATTAATTTTGTAGATCTCTTGAATCCGTGTTGTGTATTTGATCTTGTATCACTAATTAAACACCGCCGCATAAAATGGGACAAAGGAAGTACTTACTAGTGCATATTAAACATATTTTCTGATCATACCTTTTTTGAGAATTGTAATGTTTATACTCTCTCCGTCTCATTTTATGTGTCACCTTTTGACCGAGCACGGAGTTTAAGAAAGTAAAGACTTTGTGAAGTTCACCAAATTGTCCTTTTTAGAAAAGTAAGAAAAAAGGAGCACTATCTTTAAAATTAAGTGGGACCAATAGGGGCAAAAGAAAAATTGTGACTATATATAGTTACCAAATAAGGAATGATGACATTCTTTCTGGGACGGACTAAAAAGGAAAGTGTGTCACACAAAATGAGA
>NW_025878931.1:0-2521 GCF_002878395.1 Capsicum annuum
CGGCCCGATGGGATTTTGGGGCGTGACACAATAGATCCCTCAAATGAAGTTAATCTTTGAACCGATGAAGAACCAAGACCAGCTTACCTAAGTGCATTTCTAGAAGTAGGGGAGGAAGTCGCTTATATGGACATACTCAGAATATATGGATGTATTCACCTGGATCTATAAGAAAATGCCTGGCTTAGATCCAAAAGTAGCAGTCCATCAATTGGCAGTCAAGAATGGTGATCGTCCTGTTAAGCAAGCCCAAAGATGCTTTAGGCCGGAGTTGGTCCACTGATCGAAAATGAAGTTAACAAACTTATTAAAGCTGGATTTATTCGTGAAGTCAAATATCCCATGTAGATTTCAAGTATTGTTCCAGTACGGAAGAAGAATGGTCAAATTTGAGTTTGTGTTGACTTTCAAGATCTCAACAACGCATGCCCTAAGGATGATTTTCCAATTCCCATACCGGAGTTAATGACTGATGCCACCACTGGTTATGAGGCAATGTCCTTCATAGATGGTTCATCTGGGTACAATCAAATTTATACGGCGCCAAAGGATGAAGAACTCATTGTATTTCGTACGCCTAAAGGTATTTATTGCTACAAGGTGATGCCTTTTGGTTTGAAGAATGTTGGCTCCACTTACCAAAGGGCTATGCAAAACATCTTTGATGGCCTGCTCCATAAAAATGTTGAATGCTATGTGGATGATCTAATGGTGAAGTCAAGAAAGAGAGACGACCACTTAAAAGACCTAAGAATGGTATTCGAGTTACTTAGAAGATATCAACTTAGGATGAATCCATTGAAGTGTGCCTTTGGAGTTACTTCAGGAAAATTTCTTGGCTTCATTGTGCGACACCGAGGAATTGCAATTGATCAAGCTAAGATTGATATAATTTTGAAAATTCACGAGCTTCAGGATATTCATGAGTTAAAAAGCCTTCAAGGAAGGCTAGCATATTTAAGGAGGTTCATCTCAAACCTAGCTGGAAAATGTCAACCATTTAGTCATCTTATGAAGAAGGACATTCCCTTCGAATGGGACCAAGCTTGTAGTAATGTCTTTGAGAGTATCAAATCGTACTTAATGAAACCTCCAGTTCTTTCTGCACCCATACTTGGGAAGCCTTTGATACTCTACGTCGCGGTACAAGAAAGTTCGGTTGGAGCACTACTGGCTCAAGAAATTAGTGAAGGCAAAGAAAACTCTCTTTACTATCTGAGAAGAATGATGACACCAAATGAGCTAAAGTATTCTCCAATTGAAAAGTTATGTTTGGCATTGGCCTTCTCAATTCAAAAGATAAAACACTACTTTTAAGCTTATATGGTTAGCCTCGTGTATAGGGCAAATCCCATCAAGTTTGTTATATCAAAACCTGTCCTTAGTGATCGACTTGTAAGATGGTACCTTCAATTTCAACAGTTTGAGATTGTGTATGTTCCCCAAAAGGCCATAAAGGGACAAACATTGGCTGACTTCTTAGCAGACCACCCGATACCTGATGATTGAGAACTGAGCAATGAACTTTCTGATGAAGATGAAATGGTCATTGAAGCTAAACCCCCATGGAAGATGTACTTTGATGGTGCCGCACATCGAGATGGAGCTGGTGCCGAAGTGGTATTTGTCACTCCATAAGAAGAGGTCATCCCATACTATTTTAACCTAATAAATCGTTGCTCTAATAATGTTGTTGAATATCAAGCTTTAATACTTAGACTTGAGATGGAAGTGGACATGAAACAACTGCAATTACAAGTCTTTGGTGACTCCCAATTAGTGATCAAACAACTTTTGGGAAGCTGTAAAGTCAAAAAGTTTGAGCTGTGACCATACCATGATTATGCACAGAAGTTGATGGGGTGGCTTGGAGGATTAACCCTCCAACATATGCCAAGGAGAGAAAATAAGCAAACTGATGCCCTAGCTGCTCTAGCCTCAACCCTAACTCTTCCAAATCAGACCCAAGTTACTGTCCGCCAAGAATGGGTAGTACCACCGTCAGATGAGGATGTGAAAAACAAGATTGAATACCTCGTTGCCGTGTCTGAAGCTGTAAAACAAGATTGGCGACAACCTATTATTGATTACTTATGTTATGGGATACTTCCAGAAGATCCAAGGAGAAAGACTGACATTCGTCGTCATGTACCTCGCTTTCTTTAGTACAAAGACACACTGTACAAAAGATCATTTGAAGGAGTACTCTTACGGTGTTTGGGAGAGGAAGAATCAATTCAAGATTTGCAAGAAGCGCACTCGGGAGTTTGTGGATCACATCAGTCTGGACCGAAGCTCCATTTTCACATTAAAAGGATGGGATATTATTGGCCAACGATGGTGAAAGATTTCTTGGACTATGAGAGAAGATGCAAAGCTTGCCAATTCCATGCAAATTTCATACATCAACCCCCAGAGATGCTACATCCAACTGTAGCATCTTGGCCATTCAATGCTTGGGGAATGGATGTTGCTGGTCCACTACCAAAGTCTTCTGGTGGACACTTATACATCTTGGCTG
>NW_025878932.1:0-6442 GCF_002878395.1 Capsicum annuum
ATTATTTCTTATATATTGTTTGGTTTGATGTATAATAATTAATACATCTTACATAATTTCTATAAAAGAATTTTTTGTTTACAAAAATATCCTTCTTTGATTTTATACACTTTTTTGCAACAAAGTTCTTTTGTTATTTCAAACATAATAATATTGTTAAACTATTATAGAGGTTTAGTATTAATTGCAAGACCTTCGTTTTTGCACAAAAATGTTACGCCGATGGATTAACATAGTCGAAACAAAAATAAAATAAAAGACATAAAATTAAGAAATAGTTTTAATTTTTTAAAAAAATCTTTTTAAAGACTCTCGAAGCAAAGAAAAAATATGTTATAGTTATTTAAATAACCATTAATTGTTTTAAATTCAAATAGTGGGAAAAAATTGAGAAATATTTTGAAAAGATTCACTAGTGCAAATTAAAATGGCGTGAAAAGGAATGGTGAAATATTTTGAGAGGGAAATTGAGGGATATTAAGGTCATTTAATAAGTTAATGCATGTGTTTAAAGTCTTTGTATTACTAATACATAGAAAATAGAGTGTATTACTAATACACACTTCAATACACATAGAATGTATAACTAATACTTGTATTAGTTATACATAGGCAAAAAGTCATACGAAACAAGGTACTAGCAATATACATTAACTAATGCATGCATTATATTTTATAATACACTTTACCAGACGATCCCTTAAGGTATTAGTCTAACATTTGAAATCAATTAAAATTGCATAAAAGAAAATGTTCAACCTGTTGCAACATATGTCTTTTCTAATAGATTTAATCAAACAGATTAAGTCATTTGTTGCAACATATTACGCATCTGTTGCGATAGATGACCGAGCTTTGGAGTTTTTAAAACAGAAATTGTTATCTGTTGCACTTAGATGTTTTAAGACCTTTTTTTTAAAGCAATTTAGGTATTTCCTGTCCGAGATAAAAAAAGTTAAAATACTAAGGCGGTAAAAAATATTCCTTGGATAACTCAAAAATCTTCTGAGTGAGTAGTCTTATCTGGTCTTGTCAATGTCACCGTCTCCTCATGCCCCTCAAAAGTCAAAAGTTATTAAAGAATATTTAAAACCTATATCTAGAAGAATACTCTCTCGTTCAGCCATAACAGAAGTAAGACTTAAGACTCAACTCAACTCATTTATCACTCTTTCTTCTTTATTCCCAATTCTCTTTTTTTCTTTTTGTCCTTTTTTCTTTCTTCTTTCAGATGAGGATCCTTTCGGATCTCAACCGATTAATATCTTTTCTCGACTAAATTGGATATTCTGATCCCTTTGCTTTTTTCACATTGTAGGTATGGTTTACTATTGCTCTTTCCATCCCGTCTTCTTCTTTGTATGTCATTTAAATTAGATATTTACATCTATTGCTATTGATGATTCACCCATTACCAATTTCCTATTTGATACGGGAATGACAACAGAAACACAAAATCAGTCCAAAAATAATCCACAAAATAGAAGAAATCTGTGAACCCTTTTGGAGACAAGTCTCAATTTCCCAAGAACACCATAACAAGAGGATAACAAGGTATTTATTACACCAAATCAACGAAAAACAAACTATATTAACAAAATAAGATGATGAAAAAGAAGACACAAGATTCGGATTTAACAATAAAAACAAGAACACAAGATTACAACACAAACACTAAACAAGATTACAAGAAGGTAAAAGATAAATAGCTAGACAAATTGAAGGTATAATGTTAAAACCCAAAAGCCTATTCCACTCTTGGACCTCTAACATTACACACAACAAATACCTAACTCTTACGTTGGCACAAGAGTGACCTCGATCTCCTAAGCATCCAACATTTCCAAGGTTGAGTCCAACACGAGTGAATCTATACTCAATGTTGATTTCCCTAGTTATAAGTTTTGGCCATGGGGGCCTTTCTCATAAGAGAGAGATTTTCAAGTGTTACAACTTCAATATTCAAAAAAAAACTAATGACCAAAACCCTACATTATTTTATTTATAGTAGGTTTCAAAATAAAGTGTGAAATGTCCAAAATGACCCACTAGTCAAATGCTTCAATAGGCGCCCTTGGAGTGCTATGTATTGGTGTCCATTTAGGCGCTCCTTTGCACTTCATTTTCACACACCAAGTCTCGGGTCTAACATACGCCCTCATAAGTCCATCTACGCGATCGTACTTGTATCATCGTCCCCTTCTTGAAAAGGATTCGACCTCGAATCCGTACCTTGCAAAATCAATAGAAGACAAACAAGCACACATCCTCATGACATGAGGGTTAGGGTTAGCAAAAATGAACACATTAATATGCCATGCCGAGGGGGAACAAATTTGAAGTATATCCATGGGTCCTTTGTATTAAACATGAAAATATTAGTACAAATGTGACAAAGGAAGTGCCTTGGATAAATACCAAAACAAAATAAAAATAGGCCGGGAGTTATCCTTTCCCACCCTAAGATGGTACCGTGATCAAATGGAAGAATTAGCCAAGGCCTAAGCCGAGGCCAGCCCTTCCTTCCCCTAGAATGTCACTCCCACATTCACACACAAAAACATTTTCATACACATGATAACTATAAACAAAACTAATAGCAATATTTTTACCACACAAGATGTTCAAAGAGTCATGCGCATTATCAAGATCAATTCTATAGACACCATCACTAACTTACGAATTTTTAAGCACTTCATTCACATGCCCAAGTAATGAACTACATTTAAGAGTAAATTGATCATCATGAACACCAATAGTACTACCAAGAGTACTCATTTCCGAGACTACAGACTCCTTGCCCGTACGAGTATTATCATCTTTCAAGAAGAGATTTCCATCTTTAGGAGGAATGTTGTCACACTATAGTGGGTTAGCATATCGGCTATAGCCTTCAAGGAAAGATATACCCTCATTTTCACCACTAGCTTTATTAGGAGTGCTTATATCATCTTCAAACAAAATATTAAACTTAAAGAGAGCATGATCTATCTTACGGACAGATTTGAAACTAGCAAGGGCTTCACTCTCTATAAGTTTACTATCAAGTACCAAAGACATTTCAATCTCCTCTTTACCTTGGTGTGGGTCGGGGCAGCCCACCTCTTCCTTTGAAAAGCTCTCGGCACATGGTGTTTGGACAATAGAAGTTGGATTTTATGGGATAAATTTAGGTAATAATTGGCGTAGCCTTTCCATGTGTCATTTCATTTCTTCAATATCATTATTGATGCGATCAAATATGGCATCGAGATTACTGATATCCATTTTACCTAAAGCAAAGGACAACAACAAACAGCAAACAAACTTGTTAGCTCAAAAATGCCTCACCACACTCTCACTCTCGATTTTTACCTCACACTTGGTTTCACAAGTGTTGAAAATCTGCTTGTACATTGTGAGTGATTGAGGGTCGAGTCTACTCTTACCTGGAATAGATTTTCATTTGAGTTGACTCAAAAGAAAAATTATTTATGGATTTGAACCAACAAGACACAACTAATTCACAAAAGATAAAAAAAAAAGCACCTAACAAACACTAAACACGAATGAATGAACACAAAGACTAACTAACAATCTAGTAGATGAGTACTAGTTTGCCAATTATACGGAACAATAAAAAGAAACTAAGAAAATCTGAAATTTAAGCCAAAATTTGATGTGTGAATAGTAACTAGATGATGTGGCAGCCACGTATTGATTGCGGTTTCTACAATTTTTATTTTCCAAAGTTCAAGTCTTGACCAATTTTAATTTGGATTGGTGGAATTTGTTTTAAGGAGGAAAGAATAAGTCTTGGAGCCTTTTTTTTCAAGTTTCAAATTTCAAGACTTGACTTTTTTAGTACTTTTCCTTAAAACATGGACCCTTGTTTCATGGGAAAGTGGTTGAGAAGTGATGAAAAGTCTTTAGTGTGTAGGAAAAATCTTTGATTCAAAAGTACTACACCTTGAAACTTGGATCTATGTCTTGCAAGAATAACACAATACACACTCTTTTTATTCAACTTCTAATACCAACAACCACTTTTTTTTCAACAATATATGGAGATGGTGAAGAACACCAAGAACACAAACTTTGAGTCTTGAAGTTCTAAGGTTCAAGTTGGACCTCCAAAACAACAACAACTACTTACCAAGCTTAAATTCCACAACACAATATCCATAATACACATTCAAAAATTGAACCAACAACACATCACACGTTCAAGTCTCGAACCCACAACAACAGTACCAACAACAATCGGCCACACTTTGTTCACATTAACAACATCAACATTTCAAGCTCAAATCTAAGATATAGACTCAACATGTTAGTGAGGAACAAAACTAACACTTAGAGACAACAAATAAAAGTAAAAATATTGGCCAATACACAACAAAAACACAATTTTCAGCCAAGAACACAAAATGGACAGATTGCTATTTTTCTGGAATTTTCAGATTTCAACTATTTTTTTAATTTTCTTACAAGCAAGCCTAAGAAAGATATTGTAGGAACAATATCTAGCCATGATATGATACCAAATGATACGAGAATGACAATAGAAACACGAAATCAGACCAAAAATAGTCCACAAAATAGAAAAAATCCATGAACCCTTTTGAAGACAAGTCTCGGCTTCCCAAGAACACCATAACAAAAGGATAACAAGGTATTTATTACACCAAAGCAGCTGACAACAAACTAGATTAACAACATACGATGATGAATAAGAAGAAACAAGTTTTGAATTTAACAATAAAAACAAGAACACAAGATTACAACACAAACACTAAACAAGATTATAAAAAGGTAAAAGGATAAATAGCTAGACAAATTGAAGGTATAATCTTAAAAACCCAAAATCCTATTCCAATTTTGGACCTCTAACATCACACACAATAAATACCTAACTCTTATGTTGGCACATAAGTGACCTCGATCTCCCAAGCATCCAACGTTTCCAAGCTTGAGTCCAACTCGAGTTAATCCATACTCAATGTTGATTTCCCTAGTTACAAGTTTCGGCCATGGGGGCCTTTCTCACAATAGAGAGAGTTTCTAGTGTTACAACTTCATTATTCAACAAAAACTAATGACTAAAACCTACATTATTCTATTTATAGTAGGTTACAAAATAAAGTGTGAAATATCCAAAATGACCCCTTAGTCAAATGCTTCAATAGGCGCCCTTGGAGTTCTATGTATGGACGGTTTTGGTGTCCATTTAGGTGCTCATTTGCACTTTATTTGCACACACCAAGTCTCGGGTCTAACATACACCCTCATAAGTCCATCTATGCAATCGTACTTGTATCACTATTTATTGAGAAAATTGAAGGAAAGGTGACTCTTAAGTCTTAAATGAATGAACCATTATTTTTATAGATGTTGCAAAATACCTCAGTGGTTGAACAGATGGGTAATCTATTATATCAAATTGGTCATCTGTTGATTCACTTAATTTTGTGTTACCCTTTTATACAGACGGAGCAACTGTTTGAAGAAATCAAACCAGTAGCAAGGATGGTTTGATTTATTCCAATAGATGACCCATATTTTGCAATATGTCATCCATCTGTAGCAACAGATGCCTCATCGATTGAGCAGATAGGTAATTTGTTGCATCATATTGGTCATCTGTTGATTTTTTCAATTTTGTGTTACCCTTTTGTAATGTTCTTTTTATTCTTCTCTTGTTTGACATCAAATGTATTTCTCTTGTTTGTAGATAAAAGAAAGTGAATCTGGATTTATTTTTTCCCCACCAATATTAAAGGCTAGAGTAAAGATGGGTTCAGACGAATAAGCTACTTGCAGATGGAGCCACTTCATATGTGGGAGGTATGCATTACTGATCAACGTATCATAAAAACACACATCCAGTACAATAATTTTGTGAATGTTTGTTCTTTACCTATTAGGCATTAATTTTTCAAACAAGATATGACATTTTATAGTTAAGATTATTAGGTTTGAACTGGTAAGGCTGAGGGACCAAGTAGGTGGTGTCGATACCCTGTTATAATTTAATGACCGTTTATGCTTATATTTTTATGTCAAGTTTGGGGTAGGGTTTAATTTTTTGGCGGTAATGTAAATATCCAATAGTGATTGGACCAATTTTAATGGCTCAATGGACTTCTTGAACGGCCTTCAAAGCCTCGTACTACAGCAAACAGCGATAAAACCAATAGAAATTCCCCTGGTCCAAATTTATATGAATGGGTTGCTGGAGGAGACTATTATACAACAGTAGGTGCTTAGGAGAATACCTGTGTGGGAAGGGGGAGGCTGAAAAGGCCATATATCATCTCAAACCTTGTTTAAGAGAAAACACAGGGTAGAAAGGAAAGTGTAGCAAAATTGGTTGATGAAATTGACATGAAAAACAAAAAAATTAGATGAGTTGCAAATGTGAAAGCGTATCCAAAAATGAAAATCCATTAGTCGTTGAAGT
>NW_025878933.1:0-1058 GCF_002878395.1 Capsicum annuum
TTTACATTCTGTTCAGGACCCTCCTAAAAAATGGGAATTTAGTTTCAATTCAAGACTCTCCTGAAAAATAGGATTTTAGTTTCTGTTCAGGACCGTCTTGAAAAATGGGATTTTACTTTCAGTTTAGGACCCTTCTGAAAAATGGGACTTTAATTTCTGTTTAGGACCCTCCTAAAAAATTGGACTTTGCTTTTTGTTCAGGACCCTTCTGAAAAATGGGATTTTTACCTTTTGTTCAGGACCCTCCTGAAAGATGGGACTTTACATTCTATTCAGGACCCTTCTGAAAAATGGGATTTTACTTTCTGTTCAGGACCCTCCTGAAAGATGAAACTTTACTTCCTATTCAGGACCATCCTGATAAAAATGATTCTACATTCTGTTCAGGACCCTCTTGTAAGATGGGACTTTGCTTTCTGTTCAGGACCTTCTTGAAAAATGGGATTTTAATATCTGTTCAGGACCCTCCTGAAAAATGAAATTCTATTTACTGTTCAGGATGCTCCTGAAAAATTAGATTTTACTTTTGTTCAATACCCTCCTGAAATGTGGGATTTTACTTTTGTTCTGGGCCCTCCTGAAAAATGGAATTCTATTTACTGTTTAGGACGCTCCTGAAAAATTGGATTTTATTTTTTGTTTAGGACCCTCCTGAAAAATGGGACTTTACTTTCTGTTTAGATTCCTCCTTAAAAATGGGACTTTGCTTTTTCTTCAGGATTCCCCTGGAAAATGGGATTTAACTTTATGTTCAGGACCCTCCTGAAATATGGGACTTTACTTTCTGTTCAGGACCGTCCTGAAAAATGGGATTTTACTTTCTGTTTAGGACCCTCCTGAAAGATGCGACTTTACTTCCTGTTCAGAACCCTCCTAATAAATATGATTTTACATTCTGTTCAGGACCCTCTTATAAGATGGGACTTTACTTTTTGTTCAGAACCTTCCTAAAATATGGAATTTTACTATCTGTTCAGAAGCCTCCTAAAAATAGAATTCTATTTACTGTTCAGGACGCTCCTAAGAAATAGAATTTTACTTTTGTTCAGGACCCTCCT
>NW_025878934.1:0-1437 GCF_002878395.1 Capsicum annuum
GGTTTTAGGTTTAGGTAATTCTGTATTTTGTGGATGTTTTCTATGTATGCTCGAGTTATATGGTTAAAGGCTTTTCTATCTTGGTTTAAACTTTCTCGATATGTGCTAGTTTGTGGGGGTATGAACAAGGGGTCTTTTTGTGTTTTTGGTAGAAATGGTTTTTCAAATATCTTGTTCATATTAATGTTTTGATATCTTTGTCCACTAACTCCTTCGCTTGTACTGCAGTTGTAGATTGATAAACGTTATGGGTTTTATGGAGTGTCACAACGTCACCTTTTAGCTTTGGAATTTTATTGTCTTCCGATCGACATAGCTCTGCACACTGCTGAGTTATCTGAGTCATAGCTTCAGACTTCAGTTTAACTTCATTAGTCTTTAGCTTTTCTATTTCATTACCCATACTGTCCACTTTTAGTGAAAGTGCAGTTAGGGTTTTGAGTATCTTTTCTAAAGCATCATCTTCTATTATATCAGTCTGTGTAGCTTTGTCTTGATATGTAAGCTGCAATAACATTTTTGTTAATACCGATTACTTCAATTGTAAATGTAAAATTTAATATATTCAATACTAATCTCTGAATTTCCTTTGTTGCAATTGAATTTTGTATTTTTCTTGTTAACCACCTTCGTACCTGTGTATTATCTGTTCGTACAATAAACTTGTTAGATACAATATATGGCTCAAATGCTAATAAACATTTATATAATGAGCATAGTTCTTTTCTATTTATTTCCCATTTTATTTCTGTTTCATTAAATATACCTGAGTAGTATCTACAATGATGTTCTAATTTTTCTTCTTCATATCTATATTTAAGTACTCCTCCATAATTAGATTCACTAGCATCTGCTACTAATATATATGTAAATTTTTTATTTTCATTTGAAAATTGTAATTTTGGTAATTCTTTACAAAGTATTTTTATTTTCTGTACTTGTATTTTTATCTTCTTCGTTGTAATTATATTCTACATCCTTTTTAAATTTTTCTGTAATGGTTTTAGGTTTACTACTAATTTTGGTATATATTCTCTTACTTGGTTTACTAATCCGAAAAATGATTGTAATTTCTTTTTTGTATCTAATTCTTCTTTTGAATTTATTAGTTTTTGTACTATATGTTGTTGCATTTTACTCTACTTTTATCTATTTGTATTCCTAAAAACTCTATCTGATTTTTCATAATTTTGGCTTTCTTTTCACTTAAACTTATTCCTGAAATTTCTATTATACCTATAAATTGTTCTAGTAATTTTAAATGGTCCTCTTTAGTTATTGTATATAGTAGTATATCATCTATATATACTATACAATTAGGTAATTGTCTAAAATAACTATCCATAAAGTGTTGGTATCTACCTGGTGCATTTTTATATCCAAATGGTAATACATTCTATTCATAAAATCCTTGTGGGTACTGTAAATGCAGTTAAC
>NW_025878935.1:0-1058 GCF_002878395.1 Capsicum annuum
AAGAAAATTCTGAAGATAAGCCTTCATATGAAAAACTGGATGCTAGAGAACTTATATTATATATTGAAAATCAGCATATTCTCGGACAACAAAATTCTGAAGAAGCATGGAGACTACTAAAAAATTACCTTACTGCCAATGCATATTTTACTGGCGAATCATACAAAACTCGGAATTATTATGAACACATATTAGTGCAAACTTTCAGTGCAACCTTTGATCACAGTCCCCTAGGAGAAACTACCCCAGGAGTTCATGGATACTCCAAAATGGTAATTAAAAAACTTATTCCTATTGAATAATGGGGAATTTCATCAATGACTCAACGCTCTATGCCAATGGGGCCAATGGGCCAAACCCTTACCAATTTTACTTACTGGGATTATATTAAAGCCTTTTCTCAAGTATTATATTATAATAATTATAAGCACAAACACACATGGTTCATAAAAATTGGTGCTAAAGTATTTGAAAAACCTATTCCAAACTGGTTTATTCAATGGTGGTCTCAACATGGACCTACGATCAAAATATTACCTCCGAAATATTCTTCTTTATATTACTCATGGAAAAAGTCCTCTCCTTTCTTAACCGAATTATATCTTTCAGATAATATTTGTAAAATCGATACTATTGATCAGATGTATTTCTATATAGAATTCTCTATCCCTTGGATCCATCGCTGGTCCATAGAAATAGGCTATGATACTCAGCAAATTCCTGCCTTATACCGAACATTTTATTGTAATTTTTGGGACAAATTTCTTCGAAAAGATCCAGAGACCAAACTCACCTATGGTCATGACCAACGGGAGGAAATAGTCAAGAAAATTGCTGAATATGAAAAAACTCCCAAAAAATCAATTTTGGTCGAAGAAAAAAGTCTTAACTATGTTTCCCAAAGAATATCTGCACATGGCGGCAATAAAATGCAAATGATCGAAGAATATTTATCAGAGGTCATGGATAAATTACTGCAAACTGTTGAGCAAAATTCAGACGTATCAATGCATAGTACCGAAACAAATACTGAAGATATTACTGATGCACAACCTCCG
>NW_025878936.1:0-1962 GCF_002878395.1 Capsicum annuum
TGGCTATTTAGGTGGACAAACGGGCAAAACGGTGCGAACGGGAGATTTTTTAGCCAAATTGGTGTGCTATAGCCCATAGATTCGGGGGTGGGCCCGAGGTCTGAATGTGCTATGGGGCTAAAATCAATTGGGGCATGCCAGGGAGGTTGGGGATCATCTCAGTGTGGTCTATTTAATTATTTGTCGACATTTGGGTGGACAAATGGGAGAAACGGCACGAATGAGGCATTTTTGTACCAAATTAATGTGCTACAGCCCACAGTTTCAGGGGTGGGCTCGGTGTTTGTACGTGCATGGGTCAAAATCAAACGAAGCATGTCAGGGAGGTTGAGGATCATCCCAGTGTGGTTCGTTTAATTTTTATGGCTATTTGGGTGGGAAAATGGGAAAAACTGCATCAATGGGGCATTTTTAGACCAAATCGGTATGCTATATCCCACGGTTTCGGAGGTTGGCCCAGGTCCATGCATGCTGTGTCAAAAATTGACCGGGGCATGCCTGGGAGGTTGGGGATCATCATAGTGTGGTCCGTTTAATTTTTCATGGCCATTTGTGTGGACAAACTGGTAAAACAGCGCGAATGGGGCATTTTCAGGCTAAATCATTGTGCTATAACCCACAGGTTTAGGGGTGGGCTCAGGATCCGAATGTGTTGTGGGTCGAAAATTAACTAGGGCATATAGGAAGGTTGGGGATCATCCCAGTATGGTCCGTTTAATTTTTTGTGGCCATTTGGGGGGACAAATGAATGTAATGGCGTGAACGGGACATTTTCAGGATAAATCGGTGTGCTATAGCCCACGATTTTGGGTGTGGACCCAGGGTTCGAGTGTGCTGTGGGTCAAAAATTGACTGGGGTGTGCTAGGAAGGTTGGGGATCATCCCAATATGGTTCATATAATTTTTTGTGGCCATTTGGGTGGACAAACAGGCAAAATGGTACAAATGGGGCATTTTTGGGCTAAATCGGTGTGCTATAGCTAACAGCTTTGGGGGTGGGACTGAGTTCCAAGTGTGCTGTCAGCCAAATATTGATTGGGGTGTGCCTAGGAAGTTGGGGATCATCCCAGTGTGGTCCATTTTATTTTTTATGGCCATTTCGGAGGACAAACGGGCGGAACCATGCGAACGGGACAAATTTTAGCCAAATCGGTGTGGTATAGCCCATGATTTTAGGGGTGAGCCCTGCGTCCAGACGTACTGTAGGCCAAAAGTTGACTGGGGTATGATAGGGAGGTTGGGGATCGTCCCAGTATGGCCATTTAGGTGGACAAACAGGCAAAACGATGAAAATGGGGTATTTTGAGCAAAATCGGTGTGCTACAGCCCACAGTTTCCTGGGTGGGCCTGGGGTTCGGGCGTGCTGTTGGTTGAAAATTGACCGGGGCATGCCAGGGAGGTTAGGGATCACCCCACTATGGTCCGTTTAATTTTTTGTGGCTATTTGGATAGACAAACAGACGAAACGGCGCGAACGGGGCATTTTTGGCCCGGGGTCCGTGAGTGCTGTGGGCCAAAAATCAACCGGAGAGTGCCAAGGAGGTCGGGGATCATCCTAGTGTGGTCCGTTTAATTTTTCGTGGCCATTAGGCTGGACAAACGGGTGAAATGACATGAACGGGCCATTTGCAAGCCAAATCGATGTGCTATAGCCCTTAGTTTCGGGTGTGGACCTAGGGTACGAGCGTGCTGTAGTCTAAAAACAAACCGAGGCATGCCAGGGAGGTTTGCCATCATCCCGGTATGGTTCATTTAATTTTTTGTGATTATTTGGGTTGACAAACAGGCACAACTGCACGAACGGGGGATTTTCAAGCCAAATTGATGTGCTATAGCCCACGGTTTTTGGGGTGGTCCCGGGGTCCGGGCGAGCTGTGGGCCAGAAATCGATTGGCGCGTGCTAGGGAGGTTATGGATTGTCCCAATATGGTACGTTTAATTTTTAGTGGCCATTTGGGTGGA
>NW_025878937.1:0-2659 GCF_002878395.1 Capsicum annuum
ATTAAGAAAATAATTAAATATTATTTTTAGCATTTCATTTGAATTTGTAAATCTTAAACAATTTTTGAATTCGGACCTTTTTATACTAAATTAGAATCTTGTCATATATTGAGAAAATCCAACAATTTATATAATAATATGTTCAAATTATTCCCTTAATAGCATGGTGGTAGGATGAAGAACCGTTGAATATTTTAACTTGATTTTAAAAACTTTTTTGGAGAAAGAATAGTTGTATATAAAAGGGAAATTTTCGAGCAAAAATAATTTTATCAACATATCAATCGTAAAATTAAAAATTTAACTAAAAATAATTTAATATATTAAGTTGACCACCCCTTATTCGTCATAATTATATCTTTGGCAGATCCAATATTAACCATCTTGAGATTGCATTTATGTAATTTTTAATTTTATTAAAAGTCCAAAATTATCCAAATGGTTATAGAGTCAATAAATTAGCTTATTAGATTATTGATATTGTTGTCTTCTTTTAAAAGAAAAATAAAGAATTTCATCCTTGAAAAGGTTTCTAATCATTCCAATGAAATTTTTTTTTTTTTTTCAAAAAAGGTACTTTCTCAATTTATTTATTTTTGTTAAAAAAGGTACTTTGTCAATTTGTTAAAATGACAAAAATTAAGGAATAATTATTGCCACAACTATCAACCATTGTACTATCAATTATTTGGTACAAATATGATATAAGTATATGGGATAAGAAGAGAAAAAAAAACACCTACGACTTGGACATACAGTAGAGTCGATTGGTTTATAAGCAAAGTTGTGCATTAATTAGTAATATAATGATTGTAATATAAGAACTAATAACATAGAAATTGAAATTCAGGAAATTAGTAATGTGTATTTATCATCAAACAATTGATGTATTAAAAACTAGTGAATTGGTTCGCAAAACTCTTATTTAATTATGACATAGTATTTTTTATTGAATATATAAATTAAAACTTTTTTAGTCCTCAAATTTAAACGGATTAGATTTTTATTACCAAAGAAAAAAAAGTATTTCATCATATATAAACTCATTACTTTACTATTTTTGATCAATAAAATAATTTGAATTATTTTGAAAGAATGATTTCAAATGTATGACGAAGAACATTATTGCTCGTAGCTAGTTCGTGCTTATGCAAAGACTATTTATGCTTAAGCATTCTATTTATTTTTGAGACTTCTATTAGTAAGACTATTTATACTTAAGCACTCTATTTATTTTTGAGACTTCTATTAGTCCGTAGGTTAGGATGAATAAAAAATTCAATAAAGCGAAAATTCTCAAAAAGAAGAATAGAAAAATGAGAAGTGTAAATATTAATAATACAAAACTTATGCTCCATCTTATTGATTTCTGTATATATATAATGTTTTTGAAAATATATCGACAAATTCAAGAAAAGGATTGCACTCGAGTTAATTAATATTTCTAATGAATCTTTTTAGCACTATTAATATAAGTTAAACGACATAATCCACTTCAATTCTATCTTCACATTATACCAATTCTAAATAACTATTTGTGTTATTCACACATTTAATTCTTCGTCATTTTAATAAAGTGCATAAATATTAATTTTTTATATGAAAAAAGCTTAACATATGTCAAATATTATTAGTCATCACTCCTCTTTTTGGTTCTCATTCATCCCTCCTCTCCTCTTACTCACACCATCATAGCTATATTTTTTTTTTTGAGGAATTTGTTGTACTGATTAATCCTCACAGAATGTCATATATAGTATTTCTACTTTTTATTTTTTTCAATTAAATTAAATTCTCGATCATTTGCTCTGTAAATAATTATCACATTTATTATATATTGAATTAATCAAATAAATATTACATTTATTAAATATTGAATTCCTCTAGCAGTTTATAAGAAAACATAAATAGTAGGTTGGCTAATTAATGACTTTTGTTGTTCTTATTTTTCAACATTGTTAAGGAAATTAAAGAAATGATTTTTTATTTTTTAAAGTTTTTCTAAGTACATATGGTACATAAAATAGAATTAACAGAGGCCATCACCAATCATTCTTTTTTTTTTTTATTTCCCAAGGTATTCCCACAGCCGGCAGCTGTGAGACTAATCCTCCGTTCCTCTGTCAGCGCACTAAGCGGTAAATAACTGGCCACAGAGTTTGCTCCATTCGTCAGAGATGGGGATCGAACCCCCGACCTCTTGCTTAAGGAACATGGCGCTGAACCACCATGTCAACTCTAGTGGTTAATCACCAATCATTCTTAGTATTTGTTGTGTGCATTTATTGCTATATTTATTTTTTGGCTTTCAAAGTACACTATGTAAAAATAAATTAAAAATATCAATAATATAACAAAAGATAAATAGGAATGTTGATCATAAAGAGATATCATATCATCTTATCTATATCAAACTTGATATGTATATATAAATTTATTACTATGCACTATATATGTCGATACAATAGATAAATGAAAAGTTTAATAAAATGAACAAGTAAATACTAAGAAAAATATAACTTCTCCTTGCACAACACAATTTCTTTATGTGTATTTAATGGTGAAGTTTGACTTTTAATTATGTGTTCGACTATATCCAATGACTTTGATCCAGACCTTATTATCTTGAGAAATAAAATTTTGAACTCGTAAACTTCAA
>NW_025878938.1:0-3514 GCF_002878395.1 Capsicum annuum
GCCTGGTTCAATTTTATATTTGTCCGTCCAGGACATACTTGGTTCGTAAAATACTGTCCTGCCATAATGAAAGCCATTATACCCCGATGGTTTTATGAATGGTGGCTTTGCTTTGGAGGAACCAAAGGGGTTCTTCCCCAACAGTTTCATAATAGACTCCCAGACTTTTTAGTCAAAGAAGGATGCTCTACATTACCGGAGCACATTCAGATGTGCAAATTTTTTATCAAAAAACGAATATCCTATATTATATCCTGGAACTTCTCTAAGGAAGAACAACACAGGATCAAATATTTGTCAAAAGAGATAAAGATTAAGGGTTGGACTCCCAAACCAACCGCTCCCAGAACACCAGATAAAGGATTATCTACAGCATCAGCCTCTCATCGACCTTCCTCCTCCAAGAAGGCCCTCAAAGAAAAACTAAAGCAGGCGCTGGCCAAGCTAGATGGACCAAACGCTACAGATGATACAGAAGAATTACTGCAACTCATTGCGGAAGCCTCTTCAACCGGCAGCAGCGATGACAATGGCGATATGCTGAATCCCAAAGGGATTGCTATGGCCTATCTCGATCCCTATTACGAATAGGAAAATGACCCTTCAAGGAGGTAGAGGTTCAAAGAACCGGAATTATCTCTACGAAAGGGCAATTTACTATTCCTAACAGGAATCTAGCTGTCATCACTGTCCAAAAGGACATATGGACTGCTTTTCAAAAGCAAACAGTGATCAGATGCTTTTCAAAAGAAAAAGCAAGCACTCCAGTTGTCAGATGCTTTTCAAAAAGAAAAAGCAAGCATTTAATTTTGTCGGCAAATCTTAGCCGTCCATCTGTATGCTAGATTTATCCCCTTTTCTTACACTTGATGTATTCCTCTGCCTATATAAGGCTAGACTTTCCTTTAGAGAAGGCATTCAGAAATTTCCCCCACTCTAGAAATTCTCTCTGCCTAATCTCTCTTGTAATGTTTTAAGGTTTTCTAAATAAAACTTGTAAGTTTATCTCTATTTCCTTTAAATTCTATCTCTGTTTTATTATTATTATCTCACTTTTAATTGTGCTTTTAACTTACAGTATCTACGATCCGTTTCTGGTATCAAAGCCATGTTGGCAGATTGTATGTTTAGCATGAGCAGCTAAACATATAATCTGTCTAGAGCATGAGCTAAATTATGTTTATAAAAGAACATATTATTTTAATCCAGTATGCTTTACCTAAATTTTAATTATGTTATTATATCTTGTCTTATAAAGGAGTTTTAATTCAAGTCTGGGGTTTCTATTTACTGTTTAAGTGTTTAACAGAACCGATTAATCTCCGGTGAGGACGTTGGTCAGCCTGAAAGTAGGTCGTAAGCTTAGGAGAAGCGTGTTAGACCTTGTTGGTGGTCCCGTCACTGAAGAAACACTTAGCTGTCTATAGTGTAATGCCATTAAAACTTGTTAAGATTCCATAAGCCTTAGATATACCTGCATAATTATATTTAGTTATTTCATACTTGCTTACTGTAATATGCCTGTTTTATAAATATATATTTGCTCTGTTAGTCTCTAGGCAGTTTTATTTACAATGATGAATAATCATGTCAAAAACACTGTTAATCTATCTTCTCAAGCAACTCCGATTGCTACTATTGAAAATGATCTTCAAAACTGGAGTATTCCAGAAGAATCTTTCAACACTATTTACCAAATAGGAAAATTTAGTTTTTTGAAAAAACATAATATCAAGACCTCTGAGTCTACAGTTGCCATTAATAATTCTTTAGAAATTATTCAACTGTTCAACGAATTAGATATAAACAGATTTAAAAGTCAGTTTAATTATCTTCATGTTGGACTTGTTCAAGTTGCTATTAAGCCTCTTTTTCGACAAGGATTAGATATCCCTGTCTGTGCTATCCTTAGAGATGCTCGTCTGTTGAACTTTGACGACTCAATCTCAGGGGTAATTCAAAGTAACCTCGCCGACGGTCCGGTTTACTTTAACTGTTATCCAAATTTCTCTGTTGATATTAATGATCCTAACATCATGGATGTTTTAACATTAAATGTTAAGACGAAAAACATGAATAGTAAGGACAATACACGAGAAATAGCGATCATATACAGAGTATATTATCGACTAATGGGTACTACCCTAGCCCCTAAAGCTAGATTCACGAGCCCTAAAGGGGTTACCACCCTAATGGAAGCAAACAAAGATCGTAGCACAGTCTTTGTTCCAAAGGCTCTAGTTTGGGATGATATCATCCATAGTAATGATTGGCATTTCGAGGCTATCACCCACCCTATCCGGAGTTACCCCGAACGATCTCAAATCGAAAGGGTGATTCAACACCCCGATGGATCAATAGATCTGAAATTCTTAGGAGTCGACCCTTCTCGACTCTCTTCCTCTCGAAGGTCCGTTTCCACACGTGCCTCTTCTTCTAGAATAGAACGTGAACATAACGATCACGATGGAACTAATGACAAGGGAACGATTAGAGGAGTTGACTACTCTGGTCCGGTCCCTAAAGTCTATTACCAAAACACAAAGGTCAACGAACCTGAAAATCTTTACGAGCCAGGAAGCCCTTCAGCCTCCGAAATGGCTCCTCCTCAAAAGGGCCAAACCGACCCTAGTCTCTTCGTCATCCGATCCGATGATGGAGAATATGTTCCGGATCTACAAGCTTTAAAGGTCCGCTGGAACCATCCGAAAGATACTCTCAAGAGGAGATGGTACGGAAGTACTTACTCCCCAGAAGAGCAGATGGAGTTTGGTAGGCTATGGATAGCCGACATGAAACGACTCCGATGCGATATGGAATTCTTCTTCTGGTTTGAAAAAACTGGAAAGATAGAAAACCAAACTGATTCTCTCAATGTTATCGTTACCAAATGGTACACTCAGAGAAATACTGTGGTCGAATCCGCAACCCCTCCTCTAGAAGGGCTTAACATTTCCTACTCCAACGAAGTCATTAAAGCTTCCCCTTTCAAGACTAAATCTGAACGAGGTACAATGACACCTCAATGCAAAGATCTTGATAGAATAATTAAACAAAACAATTATACTAATCAAGTTCTTCACACCATTTCTCAACAGATAGAGGACACCAAGAGTTCTCCTCTTTCTGCCCCCTTACCAGCTAAGAGCACTCCATGCTCTAAACCTCTTTCCAATCCTATCTTCAAACTCCCAGAGTTTCACAAAGATAAGTTCCCAAACCTGAATGACGATTTTAAATTGTCGGAGCAAATTTTGGAAAAAATCAATTCCAAACTCACCAAGTTCAAATTCTCTCAAGAGCCCTCTAGCTCTAAAGATTCCTCCAGTTCTAAGGAAAAAAACTCTCTCTCTAAACTTTCTAGTGATCGATTTTCTACTAGAAAAAATTATTATCAAAAACCTTCTCCCCCTGATGTCCAGTTTGAGGAAAACCCTTACCTCTCCACATCTAATCATGATGGACGAGGCATAACTGAATGGAATATTGATGGTCTGGCAGAACACCAGATCTA
>NW_025878939.1:0-2803 GCF_002878395.1 Capsicum annuum
AAGTTTAGGATATTGTTAGAATTGAAGGAAAATATAAGGGATAAAAAGTTAAATGTTTTGGTCAAACCTAAAAGAATTTTAATCTAAAAAACAAAAAGTTGAGGTACTCAGCTTCTCACTTTTTTATTTTTTAATTAGTTTTTAACTTTTTTTTAAACACTTTTTAATTTTACCAAACACTTTAAAAAGCTAAAAAAAAAAGATTAAAATCTAATTTGATCAGAATTTAATCCTATTCAAACGGGCTCTAATAGTGTTTCCGTCGGTGAGATATTCCATTGCTGTTGCAGCTTTCCAAAGGTGACAGCTCTTTGGGCTGCTGGGCAATTTGGAAGGGGAAAAAGGTAATTAAGATGAGTTGCGTCGGATTGAATTATGGTTGGGCTGGGTCAAATATTATAAAATTTTGGAAAAAATACAGAAGCTAACATCCTTAAGACTATAATTACAATAAATAGCAACATTTTTTCAAAATTACAGCTTATAGCAAAAGTAGCAATATTCTACGCACTTCATAGTGATAGAAAAATATGTATTTTTCAGTTGTGCATATGTATTTATGAGTAATACATATACAAATACAATTTGCTATTTTTCGTAATTATAAAACTATTGCTATAAAAGTTATAATTAAGGTTATAGAGTTGTTATTTCTGAAATTTTGGAAAAATCGATCAGAAGTGGTGGGTTTAATTTTTGGAAAAGGACACTCTATAGCACTTTTAAAAACAAATAGCCCAAGTTTGAAAAAAATTCAAAAAGTGGCCACTCGGATATACTATTTCCGCTTTATAACCATTTCGTAATTTGGGTCAATTTGCCCTACGTAATCCATATACAGTCCATATACAATACTGACACATTCTATATACAATACTGATACAGTATTCAACTTGCGCAATTTGTCCCTTTTAAAAATATTTCAAGTTTTTTTGCTGCAAATATTTCAACTGATCAAATTTTATTTTTTTTATTGTTTGGAAATAATAATTAAATTATATAAAAATGATATAATTGTTAAATAGAATATCTATATAAGATATATGTATAAAAATTGTATAGTTCTATCAAATATGTTTATGTATAAAATATATAGAAAATATGTAGAAAGTGTATAAAAATTATATAATTGTTGTATAAAATGTATAAAAAAAATGTACAGTTGTTATATAAATTGTGTATCAAAACTGTATAATTTTCGTATAGAATATTTATATGTTTATGTTTGTATAGATACTATATAGAAGGTGTGTAAAAATAGTATAAAACAAGCCAGTAAATTAAAATGGCTAGAAAGTAGAATTTAAATTTCATGGTCATTTTCATGGAAATAATTTAATTTGAAGTGTCATTTCTGTCCTTTCCCCATTATTTATAGAAAAAGTTGTTATACGAAGAAATGATCACTTATGATTGATTTTTACCAAAAAATTAAAAATTTAATAAGTTATATAACATTTATAATAATATCCAAATAATTTAAAATAATATATATAAATCGGACAGGTAGTTATCTCATTAACATGAGTAATATATTTCCTCAATCATTAATAATATCAATGCATTTCATAAATTAGGATGAATTTTTGATTAATTAGCTTTCAAATACGATATTATACCTCGAAATACTGCGTATTAATTAGATGAATTATCGGTTAATTAGCTTATGTTGTTATAATTTCAACAGTATACCCTTTTCTACATTAACACAAATAGTATATTTCCTCAGTAGCATGATATCAACTTATTATTCAAAATACTATGATATATAGATTCAGTTAGCTAGCTTTTGACTACTACGTACATCACTACACGAGATATATATATATATATATACATATATTCGACTGACTATCAGCTTACAAATACGTACTATATATATCACATACACGAATATATTACCCCATAATACAACGTATTTCATATATACTTATATGCATTATCGGTTAATTTATGTTACGTTATTATACCTTCAACAGTACATTATTACCTCAATCGATTAATCATATGATATCAACTTATTCAATATATAACTGAATACCTTTAGTTAGCATTTGACTGCACACACATATATACACACACCGACATATACTCTATTGACTATCATGTTCTAAATACGCACTATATACATGACTATATTATACCATAATGCAACGTATTTTCTACATACTCTGATGAGTTATCAATTAATTTAATTAGTTACATTAATATAAATTCAACGTATAATATATTATTACTTCGATCATTTCAAATCAAAGTATTCAATATATATTTGGATACATTCAGTTATCTTTTGATTTACATCAATACATGAGATATACATACACACAAACACCCCCGCGCACATACTCACATATATATACACACACACTCTTTTATTATCGGCTATCAGGTTCTAAATACCTACAATATACATCACATATACATGAGTATACAATTACCCCATAATACAACGAAGTATATATATAGTCTGATGAATTAACAATATTATATTATTATAACTTCAACAGTATATTATTAATATTTCAATCGTATGATATCAACATACTATTCAATATATTTAGATATATTCAGTTAGATTTTGAGTATTCCATACATCGATCACTACATGACATATATATACGTACTAGTTTCATGAGGCCTATGCTAAGCGTGGGCCCAAACTCAAGATTTAAAAATAACAATTTAAATTTTAAAAATTTAATTTATATTATATTTTTTATTTTATAATTAACATAATCTAATGACCGACATGATAAATATGTTTTGTTGATAAGTTTCATAATTAGTAACATACTTAATC
>NW_025878940.1:0-1405 GCF_002878395.1 Capsicum annuum
AATGGAAAAAGCTATGGAACAACAAAACTCAGAAATATCAAAGCTACCCGAACAGGTATATCTATTTATGATTATGAATAGCTAATTTCATAATTCCCAACAATCATGATATGATAAAATAAATTCATATTAGTTACTTTATAGTAGAATTATTCGAAGAATAATATGTTAAGAAGTTTATTAACAAAGAGGAAACGGAGAAATATTCCTAAGGACTATGCCATCCTAAAGGTGAAACCATTGAGGCAAGAAGCCGTGGCGGGGAGTAACCAGAGTAGAGGCGCTGTTTAAGGGAAAAAGTATCCGGATTACCATGTTAATAGTGATGGAAGAACATATTATTTAAGAATAATCTAGTATATAGTAAGCTAAGATGACTATATTTTATGTACATGGTTGAAGGGAATATTTTGAAAAAAAGCAAATTTATGAAAATGAATGATAATATATCTGATGTGATGGTAGATAAATTCAAGATACTCATTTTGTATGCACTTAGATATATAAAAGTAGCAGATATAAGAAAAATAATATTAGAAAAAGCTTTTGGTGAATATTACATGACTAGAGTAAGCTATATACCATGTCTACCTAACTACTCTTACAAATATTTACGATGATAAGTTACATAAAATTTTTAGAAAAAGATATAAAAAATATGCAGTTACTAGAAAAACAGGTAAAAATAAATATAGATAAATACATGGAAAATATAAAATTTCTTAATAAAAATATGCAAAAACTACTAAGGCTAGAACAAACAACTACAAAATATTATAATAAAACCAATTTTAAAAATAGATCATTTAGATTATCTTAAAGTTTTAATATTATATATACTTAAAAACATAGAAATTATGGATATTAAGAAAATGATATTAGAAGAAGTAATAAACTATGAAAATGAAACTACCAATTATCTAGAACAGTTATACGAAGAAATTTACCCAGAAGAATATTATTCAGACTAAAAACATGTTAGAATATATTAGACAAACTAGAGAAAATCAAGAAAATCTAAATAATGAAATTAGTTATAGAAACCGAATTAGAAAAATAATAGAAGAACTAAAAGAAAAATTAGCATGGATAGAAAAAACCTTAGAAAATTTAGATAAAAATACATGTGATAGTTTATATAATTTAAAAAACTCACTACGAGAAGAACAACAGAAGATAATAAATAACATTGAAAATCTAGAATTAGATATATATTATAGTACAGATAGGATAAATTATTATACAAGAATTTGTAACTCTGTAATTACTACAGGATAAAATAATTAATGAATATATCTTACGCAAAAAGTAAATTATTAAAAGATAGAAAAACAAAATATCCACGCACTAATAAAAATAGATTCACTAGAAACCTACTAAATCTATTTAATCTACCTAATCCGCG